>NC_088220.1:24470590-24625590 GCF_036934945.1 Oncorhynchus masou masou | reverse complement strand
TTTCCAGGAGACTTGCGGTACATACACATCTTCTGCAAGAGGTCAAAGCAGTGGGTGGTGAAGAAAGGATATGAGAGTCTAGTCCACCTGTCTGTGGAGTGCAGGAAGGACCAGACGGTTGTCAACATGGAGCTTGAGTCACAGCTGAACAAACCCAACATACACTACCAGTCAAAAGTTTTAGAACACCTACTCAATCAAGGGTTTTTTCTTTTCTACATTGTAGAATCATAGTGAAGACATCAAAACTATGAAATAACACATATGGAATCATGTACTAACCAAAAAAGTGTTAAACAAATCAAAATATATTTTATATATGAGATTTTTCAAAGTAGCCACCCTTTGCCTTGATGACAGCTTGGCACACATATGTTGTGTTCCCACATATGCTGAGCACTTGTTAGCTGCTTTTCCTTCACTCTGCTGTCCAACTCATCCCAAACCAATTGAATTGGGTCGAGGTCTGGTGATTGTGGCGGCCAGGTCATCTGATGGAGCACTCCATCACTCTCCTTGGTCAAATAGCCCTTACAATGCCCGGAGGTGTGTTTTGGGTCATTGTCCTGTTGAAAAACAAATGATAGTCCCACTAAGCGCTAACCAGATGGGATGGTGTATCGCTGCAGAATTCTGTGGTATTCATGCTGGTTTAGTGTGCATTGAATTCTAAATAAATCATAGACAGCTTCACCAGCAACGCACCATCACACCTCTTCCTCCATGCTTCACGGTGGGAACCACACATGCGTCTCTGCGTCTCACAAAGACACGGCAGTTGGACCAAAAGTCTCACATTTGGACTCATCAGACCAAAGGACAGATTTCCCCCAGATTAATGTCCATTGCTTGTGTTTCTTTGCCCAAGTAAGTCTATTCTTCCTATTGGTGTCCTTTAGTTGTAGTTTCTTTGCAGCAATTGATTCACGCAGTCTCCTCTGAACAGTTGGTGTTGAGATGTGCCTGTTATTTGAACTCTGTGAAGCATTTATTTGGGCTGCAATCTGAGGCTGGTAACTCTAAGGAACTTATCCTCTGCAGCAGAGGTAACTCTGGGGCTTCCTTTCATGTGGCGGTCCTCATGAGAGCCAGTTTCATCATAGCATTTGATGGTTTTTGCAACTGCACTTGAAGAAACTTTCAAAGTTCTTGACATTTTCCGAATTGACTGACCTTCATGTCTTAAAGTAATGATGGACTGTCGTTTCTCATTGCTTATTTGATCTGTTCTTGCCCTAATATGGACTTGGTCTTTTACCAAATATGGCTATTTTCTGCATACCACCCCTACCTTGTCACAACACAACTGATTGGCTCAAATGCATTAAGAAGGAAAGAAATTCCACAAATGAAGTTTTAACAAGGCACAACTGTTAATTGAAATGCATTCAGGTGACTACCTCATGAAGCTGGTTGAGAGAATGCCAAGTGTGTGTAAAGATGTCATCAAGGCAAAGGTTGCTACTTTGAAGAATATCAAATATAAAACATATTTAGATTTGTTTCAGTTTTTTGGTTACTACATGATTCCAAATGTGTTATTTCATAGTTTTGATGTCTTCACTATTATTCTACAATGTAGAAAATAGTCCAAATAAAGAAAAACACTTGAATGAGTAGGTGTGTCCAAACTTTTGACTGGTACTGTATTTGTATAAACTAGCTTCAGTCTTACTACTAAAACAAATGATGCAGCGAGTTAGTGTATAATTTCAACTTTAATTTGGTGGCAAGTGAACATGTTTCAATAAAACAGTAGATTAGCCTGTCAATATCACAAATAAGTAGACATGGCTAGAATTCAGGACAAAGTTTATTTGCTCTGGAGATCGAGGTGAATTTGTACCACAGTATGCAGGAACAGTTATGGCAATGTATGACATATACAGTAGAATAAAAATAAACTTCTAATGCTTATATTAAATACTACAGTTCTACAAAGGGAATACTTTCATATGGTGTGTTTGGGTGGTGCAGTGACGTGTTCGGAGGCTCTTTGATACAAGGGGAGATTCTTGCTATGGGACCTTTCACATCTCCTGTTGAGAGGCATCTTTTTGTATCCAAGCGGTATTGTCTGTGAGCGAAAGACAAAATCGCTATTACACATTCATGGGCAATCATTGTGTACACTCTAAGGTGCTATCTAAAACCTTAAAGGGTCCCCATAGGAGAACCCTTTGAAGAATCCTTTTTGGTTACAGGTAGAACCCTATTGGGTTCCATGTAGAACCCTTTCTACAGAGTGTTCTACCTGGAACCAAAAAGGATTCTACCTCTACCCCCTCGGGGACAACCGAAGAACTATTTTCAAACCCTTTTTTTGTAAGAGTGCACGGTCTGTATTCATACTGTCACAGCATGGTGTAGAATATGAAACATCTCACAGACACATGTTAGCTGGCTAGCTACAGCACACATATAGTTATTCCAAGACTAATACGAGTCATAAAGCCAAAGTCATCCCTTTACCCTCCGCCATCATCATCATCATCATCATCAAAACATTTTTCCAGTTATGCTCCAAATGAGAGGCACTGAGGCAAGCTAGGCTAGCTAATTATTAACTATCTCTGATAGACCGTGCATGGTAACATAACTCCTGTGAACCTGCAAACTACTACCGCCCCCCCGTTTTTAAAAGCCTGCTTTTGAGGGTGGAACAAGGAAGTAGGGCTCCCATCAGTCTGTAGTCTTTACAACGACAGGGAAAATGTATCTACCTAGATATCCTGCAATGTCCTGGCAGATAGCAACATTGTTGAGACAAATCCAATGGCTCTATTGAATAAGGAAAAATCATTTCTACTCACTGCTATCATGATTGTGCAATTGCTGAAACACCAAAGCCACAATAATTGCAACAAAACATAACTCCATACATTTTTTAGATCAGATCAGACAGCAGGCTCAATCAACCATTGGTTGAACTCTACCGGTATGAAAATGTCAAAATAAAGCTATAGTGCATAATTATGTCTGAAACACCCTCTCATCACTCATAATTGTGTAGGGAGACTGGAAAAACACCCCAAATAGTGTTTAGTAGTGAAGTTTCCCAATGCTTGGTTACTATATTGTGGCTACTAAATGTGAAAGTATTGTGTAAATAATACATGTAAATAATACTTTCCACATGTCTTGATTTACCGGGAATTTATTTAATTGATTGTAACCCAATTGAAGAAATTTGGATAGGTAATTCAAAATGAAAACGTGAACTTGGAATGGGATTTAAAAAAAAGAGTTTACATGAAATATTAGTTTGTATTTGTTATTTACTGGGTTTAACCAAAGGGGGAAAGCAGGTTCAGTGTTGAAAGAAATAGGTTGCAACTTGAAATAGAGTTTTGGTAATAGTTAAATAAAACGGTTGGCATTGAATCATATTTTTAATTTCCATATTTGGTAGTATTTTTCAATTGAGAAAACCTAACTAATTTACTTGTGACCAATTGTAGGTTGATCCAAAGAGTCATTTTTTACGGTGACTGCAACACCTGTCGTTAAAATATATTCAGCTGAATCTTAATGATAAGATAGGATTAGTCTGTCTTGATCGGGAAAGAAATGTTAACAGCTATGCATTGCTTACGGGTATTATTCTATGGGTTCAAACACAGGCGTTTGTTTGTCGACCATATTCACCTTTTCGATTTCCCTTAAGCCTCCACTCAATTCGAAATAAATGACAGATCAAGACAAGTGTTCTCTTAAACAAGTATTGAGAAGTTCATTTTTGGAGGAAAGACATTACATTTCCCTCACATCTTTTCACCTGTGGCGCTTTATACTTGGTAGCGCTCAAGCAGGCGGTCTCATCTATCTTAGTTGAGTGCACTGACTGTTAGTCGCTCTGGATAAGAGCATCTGTTAAATTACCAAAATGTAAATGTCTGAAATATAATAGTCTTACTCATGACCTTTGAACCCTAACACAAACAGACTACAAATGGCCTCTGGTTAGTACATGCTTTTTTGTTCTACTCGTCTCAACTTTTTTCTGTCTCTCTCTCTCTCTCTCCTTCTCTTTTCTCCCTCCATCTGTGGTTTGTTGTTCCCCACCCTGAGGACATGAGGAGATGAAAGAACGTTGGTCTCGGGGGAGAACCAGAGTGGATGGGTAGGCCCAGCATCCCCCTGTGCTCCTCCCCACACCGGGACACCGTTCCTGGGATGGGCCGTCTCTAGTGTTGGGCGCGGAGATGGGGGTCCCCTGGTTAACCCATGTCTCTCGGTGCAACACACAGACTCCACACACAACCCCCATGAGGAACCTGGTCCCAGTGGGACTGATTCCATTCTGATTCACTCTATTGGGGATGGTTGATGTGGACGTAGGCCTACTATGTCTAATATTCAATTATATTTTTGTTAGCAATAGAAGAATAAAAGGAAAAAATAAATTAAAAGAAGAGAATAAAAATAATGTATATATCATATTCACTGTTAGAGAAGTTTGTTCTCTCTGTCAGAGGCCTTCCCCAACCCCCTTCTCTCTGTCAAATGCCTGCCCCAATCACGTTCTCTCTGTCAGAGGCCTGCCCCAACCACGTTCTCTCTGTCAGAGGCCTGCCCCAACCCCCTTCTCTCTGTCAGAGGCCTTCCCCAACCCCCTTCTCTCTGTTAGTGGCCTGCCCCAACCACGGTCTCTCTGTTAGAGGCCTTCCCCAACCCCCTTCTCTCTGTCAGAGGCCTGCCCCAACCCCCTTCTCTCTGTCAAAGGCCTGCCCCAACCCCCTTTTCACTGTCAGAGGCCTGCCCCAACCCCCTTCTCTCTGTCAAAGGCCTGCCCCAACCACGTTCTCTCTGTTAGAGGCCTGCCCCAACAACGTTCTCTCTGTCAGAGGCCTTCCCCAACCCTCTTCTCTCTATCTCTTTCTTTCTCTGCCTCTCTGTCTCTATGCATCTCTTCTTCTCTGTGCTGTATCTCACTCTGGTTGAAGTATTATAACTGAAGTGAGTCATTTAAAAGAGAAAAAAGGCTGAGATCAAAAGGGAGTTGAGTTCTTATATAATCCCCAATCCCTTACCCTAACTCCCTAGATGTAGTGAGTTTTGGGTCTTGGTGTCAGTTTTTGTCTTTGCTAAAAGGTCACCACTTTCTGCTCTGCTTGTTTAGCCAGTGCTTCCTTGCCTGAGTGAGACGGCCAGTAGGAAAACCTGTTGAGTTTGATCCTTCGACCGTGCCCTAGATACTCAAGAGTGTTGTCTTGTTTGCCTGGGGTGGAAACATGCTCAGGAGGCTTTGGCTGGGCTCCGGCTGGGTTCAACTTCCATTGGGCGTTGAGCTGACTTTGTGAGAAAGATTGGGGCTGCTGGCGAAAGGGTCTTCCGTGAAGCAACCGCGGGAATGGGGATGTCTGAGAGCAGCAGCAAAGAGCAGCAGCGGTGGTGGGAGTTGATAGGGGTGTCATCCCAGGTGAGTGAGGCTCATTCTGGTTTCTCTGGCAGTGTTCAGAGTCTGGATTTCCTGGGATGATAGACTATCCCTGGTGGGCTCTAGAGGGTTTTCAGGGAGTTTGAGCTTCCAGCTGCCGGGGTTCATCTACTGTGGTCAATGCTATGCAGCGCGTGCGTGTGATATACCAAGTAACGACAGGTGTTCTGTAATTTTGGTCTTGTATGAGTTCTGCCATTTCAGGCTTGCAAGGTACTGTCAGTATTGTTCTTGGAACCGTGGGGTCTATGGACTTGGGCTGCAGTGGCAGTGTGTCAGTGCACAAAGCCAAGTTGCTACAGGTTCTGCTTCCCTATGTTGGGCTCTGACAGTTCAGGCCTCATGAGGCTCTGACAGTTCAGGCGTAACGGGTAAGTATTAGGGGAAAATATGGCTTCTGTAACCCCTTCGTGGAGCCGGTGGAACCTGTGTGTCTTCTAAGCTGGCTGGGGGCGTGATTGTATGTCACCATAGTTTGTTATACCGACCAACCGAAAGGGAACGTAGAGTTATGAATATAACTACTGTTCCCTGAAGGAGGGAACGAGGTATAACATATTTTAGCCCTGCACCTTCAGGGGGTTTGGGCTCGCTGGAGAGAGGTACTGAACTAAGGAAATGTATACGAGCCCCGGTATTGGAGTATAGTATTGTCGTATAGTGTTGTTGTATTTTAGCCAGGAAGGCAAGGCTTTCGAGGGCGGGCTCGGCATCCATTGGCCCATTGGGTGTGATTTCAGTTTGCTTGGTGAATAGGATTGGTCGTTGACTCCCCATAGTATGTTATACCTCGTTCCCTCCTTCAGGGAACAGTAGTCATATTCATAACTGTACATTCAGTATTTGCATAATTGTATCTAGTGACTGTGATGTATTATTAAGGAGGAGAGCTCTACTGCCCGCTATGGAAACGTAACGTGCCCCGGTGCTGCACGTTATTGGAGCTGAACGCATTAAATGTCATTTGTGCGAGCCGCATCGTGTGGTTATTATCAGTTAAACTGTTTTAAAGAAAAGAGAGGGAGGAGAGAGAGAGGGGACAGAGAGAGGGAGAGATGGAAGAAGAGAGTGATGGAGGATGGAGGGAGATGGAGAGAGAGGGGATGGAGGGTTGTATTCCATTTACAATAAGCTGCTTGTGTACAGAGAGGAGAGGATTTGAATAGAGATGACATATACAGTAGTGAAGAGAAATGGCCACCTCTTATTCTTCTAAGTGGCCCCTCGCTTCTGTCCTACAATAATGTGTTCTTATGATATAGTAATTGACCTATCCAATATGTATGTTCTGGCATGAACTTGTCTCAACACTCACAGTATGTGTGGGCATAATTTAATTTGTTGGATTTCATTTTTTTATAGTTTATAAAAGTTATTGTTTTACTGTTAGAGCACATGTACAGTGCCTTGCGAAAGTATTCGGCCCCCTTCAACTTTGCGACCTTTTGCCACATTTCAGGCTTCAAACATAAAGATATAAAACTGTATTTTGTTGTGAAGAATCAACAACAAGTGGGACACAATCATGAAGTGGAACGACATTTATTGGATATTTCAAACTTTTTTAACAATTCAAAAACTGAAAAATTGGCCCGGCAAAATTATTCAGCCCCTTTACTTTCAGTGCAGCAAACTCTCTCCAGAAGTTCAGTGAGGATCTCTGAATGATCCAATGTTGACCTAAATGACTAATGATGATAAATACAATCCACCTGTGTGTAATCAAGTCTCCGTATAAATGCACCTGCACTGTGATAGTCTCAGAGGTCCGTTAAAAGCGCAGAGAGCATCATGAAGAACAAGGAATACACCAGGCAGGTCCGAGATACTGTTGTGAAGAAGTTTAAAGCCGGATTTGGATACAAAAAGATTTCCCAAGCTTTAAACATCCCAAGGAGCACTGTGCAAGCGATAATATTGAAATGGAAGGAGTATCAGACCACTGCAAATCTACCAAGACCTGGCCGTCCCTCTAAACTTTCAGCTCATACAAGGAGAAGACTGATCAGAGATGCAGCCAAGAGGCCCATGATCACTCTGGATGAACTGCAGAGATCTACAGCTGAGGTGGGAGACTCTTGTCCATAGGACAACAATCAGTCGTATATTGCACAAATCTGGCCTTTATGGAAGAGTGGCAAGAAGAAAGCCATTTCTTAAAGATATCCATAAAAAGTGTCGTTTAAAGTTTGCCACAAGCACCTGGGAGACACACCAAACATGTGGAAGAAGGTGCTCTGGTCAGATGAAACCAAAATTGAACTTTTTGGCAACAATGCAAAACGTTATGTTTGGCGTAAAAGCAACACAGCTCATCACCCTGAACACACCATACCCACTGTCAAACATGGTGGTGGCAGCATCATGGTTTGGGCCTGCTTTTCTTCAGCAGGGACAGGGAAGATGGTTAAAATTGATGGGAAGATGGATGGAGCCAAATACAGGACCATTCTGGAAGAAAACCTGATGGAGTCTGCAAAAGACCTGAGACTGGGATGGAGATTTGTCTTCCAACAAGACAATGATCCAAAACATAAAGCAAAATATACAATGGAATGGTTCAAAAATAAACATATCCAGGTGTTAGAATGGCCAAGTCAAAGTCCAGACCTGAATCCAATCGAGAATCTGTGGAAAGAACTGAAAACTGCTGTTCACAAATGCTCTCCATCCAACCTCACTGAGCTCGAGCTGTTTTGCAAGGAGGAATGGGAAAAATGTCAGTCTCTCGATGTGCAAAACTGATAGAGACATACCCCAAGCGACTTACAGCTGTAATCGCAGCTAAAGGTGGCGCTACAAAGTATTAACTTAAGGGGGCTGAATAATTTTGCACGCCCAATTTTTCAGTTTTTGATTTGTTAAAAAAGTTTGAAATATCCAGTAAATGTCATTCCACTTAATGATTGTGTCCCACTTGTAGTTGATTCTTCACAAAAAAATACAGTTTTATATCTTTATGTTTGAAGCCTGAAATGTGGAAAAAGGTCGCAAAGTTCAAGGGGGCCGAATACTTTCACAAGGCACTGTATCTGACATACATGTCTGGTCGTTGATTCTGGCCCAAAAGAAAATCCCTTATAGTTTAACTGCATCCTCTATCTATACAGTAGCATAGATGACCTCCGGGATATGCAGAAACCCTTTCTCTCTGCCCCCTTCTGGTACTCCTGGTCAGCATTTGTGTTTCTGTTTCCGGTGTGTTTCTGGGGTTCCTCTCTGTGCTCCTCTGCAGCAGGGCAGGACCCAGGGATGACTCACAGTGTGGCTGTAGGGACTCCTCCTGCCCCACTCATAAATATAAAAAAACAGAAAGTGCAGAAAAATGTTCACCTCAACAAAAATACACAGTGGCTAAACATATTTATGGATATTAATATTTCAAAATGTATTTAAGCTTGGAAATGCTGGCAATCTGTTTTAGAATACTTTGACAGTTAAACGGCAACAACTTACTAGCTTGAAAAGACACCAAACAGATACTGTACAGTTAGGTCCGAAATGATTGGCACCTTTGATCAAGACAGTAAAAAAATAAAGTGCTAATCAAATAATACAAATATGAAGCTATATTGTATGCTCAAAGAAATTGGGAATTATATTATTTTATACTAATACAATTGATCAGAGAAATAGATTTTGTTTGAAACAAGTAATAATTTTTGTTTGTTTTAAAGGAGCCAGTTCGACCGTGATACAAGTCAGTATTAGACATCCCTGTCTGAGGACGTTGGGAGATGACATGGGAACCGGCCACTAGGAACAACATGTGGAGTTAATGTCTAAACCAGGGATCATCAACTGAATTCAGCCATGGGCTGATTTGTTCTTGAGTGGATGATCGTGGAACATCATTTCAAATACTTTGTAGATGGCAAAAAGAAGTGTAGACATATACAATAATAATTTCAACCTTGCTTACATTTGTATACGATCATCTTTCTCTCTGTTGTGTATGGGAATACTTGGGAACTGATTTGTTAAATTAAAATCACTTGGAGCTGATGTCCTGCCCGTAGGGCCACTAGCTGGGATACCCTGACCTAAACTTAATCTTAAACACGTTGAAATGTGCTGTTTGTAATAACTTTGAAATTTGATGTTTGAGAAACATGGATGAACATCTAATTCTGATATGAGCTTGTTGTCAAAAAGATAGGGGACAAGCAGTATCATGAACATTACCCCGTACCAGGACATTTTAGCCAAAAACCTGGTTGTCTCTGCCAGGGGACTGAAATTTGGTTGCAAATGATTCTTCCAGCAAGACCGTAACTCTAAGCACACATCAAAATCAACAAAGAGCTGGTTAATTTACCACAAAATCAACATTTAACAATGACCTTCTCAGTCTCCTGACTTGTGATTTGAATTGAAAAGGGCAGGTCATAAGCGCAGACGAAGGATATCTGTCACGACTTCCGCCGAACTCGGTCTCTCTCCTAGTTCGGGCGGCGTCACCGGCCTTCTAGCCATCGCCGATCCACCTTTCATTTTCCATTGTTTTTTGTCTTGTCTTCCCTCAAACCTGGTTTCAATTCCATCAATTACATGTTGTGTATTTATCCCTCTGTTCCCACAATGTCCTTGTCCAGAATTGTTTATTGTAAGTGCTTGTGCACGTATTGTCTGGTGTGCGTCGGGTTATGTACCAAATTATTGATTGTTCTGTTTTCCGGTGGGTTTTTGTTATTAAACTGCGCTGTTGGAAACACAGCTTTTGCTCTCCTGCGTCTGACTTCTCTGCCTCCAGATTGCACCCCTTACAATATCAAGGATCTGGAAAGATTCTGTATGGAGGAATCTAAGATCCCTTCTAATGTGTTCTCCAATCTTCTAAAATATTTGAGAAAAGGCTCAGTAACATAATCCTTGCAAGCATAGAGTGAGTATTGAAAACAGGGGTGCCAACATTGTTGACCCCTATCGTTTCGAGATCATTTTAAATTACTTGTTAAACAGTAATTCTATTAGTATAAAATCATATAATTTTTAGCATACAATATACCTCAGTATTTGTATTATTTATTTGATGCAGTATTTTTAGCTCATCTTTGTCAAGGGGGCCAATCATTATGGACCTGGCTGTATATTTCAACAATGACCCACTCAACAAACGTTTCAAATAAAGTTACTCTCACGAACAGAAGGAAAGGTAAGAGTAATTAAAACGTTTATTAACAACTAAAAGTGCAAAGAGAGAACAGAAAGTTAATGCAAGTCTGTAGAGTTGTTTCTCTGTTGCTTTTCGGCAAACAGGCTAAAAGCAAAAAATAAATCAAACGAGGAAAGGAGGAAAGACGGAGGAAAGGAGGAAAGAGGGGAGAGAGAAGGAAACAGGGAGGAAAGAAGGAAACAGGGAGGAAAGAAGGAAAGAGAAAAGAGAACAGGAGAGAGAAAGGAGAGTGTGTCTGTTCGGAGGCTGGGCTGCAGGGACCACACTGACAGTCCATAGAGGAGAGAGAGAATAGAGGAGAGACCCTGCCATCCATCACTCCTTACACTTCACTTTCTTTTTTATTCCTTTCATTCTTCTTATTTATGATGCTCCCCTCTGTCATCTTCCCAAATTATACAGTGCTCAGAGGAGATGCTGTGATTTTCCTCAAACCTCTCCTCCTGACAGAGACAAACAACAGTCACAACTCTGTGTAAAGTTTTTCAAAAGGCCTGCAGAGATTCCTAAATATTGGCAGTTAATGTATATGGCGTCTTACAGAATATAACAGAAAGAATAGAATGTTTATATCTCAAAAGTTAACCGTTGGGCATGAAATGAAGAACCAACTGGGAGTGTATCCATTAGTGCACATCGTAACAAAACGTTTTGCAACTAAAAACATTTTACAACAAAACTAGAGTTTCTTATTGGACAAATTCAGGTAAGCCCCTCCCAGTTTCTTCCCATTTGTTTCTTTTTGGTTCCTGGTGAATACACCCAACATCTATAAAATATATTCAGCCACTCTAGGAACATGGAAGTTAGAGAAAGCGAGCAACGGAATGCTAGTTCTTTCCCCCAGAGTGAGTGGTGACCGTGAACTGTGAGGAGCTGTTGGCTAGTGGCTGAGAGAAGCAGAGGAAACCCCCCCCTTCTCTCTCACACATCGCCCACTTCTGGTTTAGTTTACATCCCCTATTGATTCACCACTCCCTGAGCACAGAGGTGTTTTTATATTAAATACAATCTAATGAACTGGTAAACTTGCTCCGTACCACCTCCCTCTGAGAGATGGGGAAAGAGATGGGGAGAGAGATGGGGAGAGAGAGAGAGAGGGAGAGAGAGATATGAAAGGCACACACATTGAAGGGGGTGAAAGAGAAATAAAGAAGAAGAGATTAAAAGAGAGAGATGTTTTGTATGGTAATGTAGCCTAGCATGATGCATTGCCTATGTTAGCATCAGGAAGCATGATGTGTGTGTTAATTGTATATCTCTGCAGCTATAATTGCTTTCATTCCCTGTAATTAATCATTAATTGCAGCGAGGAACAGCTCACAACTTCACTCTAAATGCAAAGAACTTTTCAATATGGAGAACAAATATAGATGAGGAGGGATGGAGAGAAAGAGAGAGATGAAGAGAGAGATGAAGGGAGAGAGAGACTAAGATAGAGAGAGAGAGAGAATGTCTCAAGTTCTGACAAACACCACTATAGTCCTGCCACCTTCCACCGAGGATACAGAAAGCCAAGGATGAGGTGAATTGAGATGCAGCCCATGCAAAATAATTAAGACTCGAAGAGAGAGAGAGAGAGAGAGAGAGAGAGAGAGAGAGAGAGAGGGAGAGAGACATGAAGAGAGAGATGCAGAGAGAGAGACATGAAGAGAGTGAGAGAGAGATGAGGGAGAGAGAAATGAAGAGAGAGATATAGAGAGAGAGATGAGGGAGAGAGAGATGAAGAGAGAGAGAGAGAGAGATGAGGGAGAGAGACATGAAGAGAGAGAGAGAGATGAGGGAGAGAGACATGAAGAGAGAGAGAGAGATGAGGGAGAGAGACATGAAGAGAGAGTGCACTACATTGCTGCCTGCCATAAGATCAGGGACAGTGTCTGACAGACCAATCAATATGCAATGTACTCTACTGTATGCTTATTGTTATTGTTCAATGTATGGTTATTTTGACCCTTGGTCATTGTTATTACTGTTGTCCGTTGACAATTTTGATTCTCATTATTTTCATATTGTAAATATCCAAAATAACTTAGGCAATATGTACATTGTTACGTCATACCAATAAAGCAAATTGAATTGAATTGAAATGAGAGCGAGAGAGCAAGAAATGAGGGAGAGAGAGAAAAAGAGGGAGAGATGAAGAGAGAGAGAGAGATGAGGGAGAGAGTGATGAAGAGATAAATAGAAAGAGAGAGATGAAGAGAGAGAGATGAGGGAGTGAGACATGGAGAGAGAGAGATGACGGAGAGAGACATGAAGAGAGAGAGAGAGAACTGAGGGAGAGGGAGATGAGGGAGAGAGACATGAAGGGAGAGAGAGAGAGATGAGAGAGAGATGAGGGAGAGAGACATGAAGGGAGAGAGGGAGATGAGGGAGAGAGACATGAAGGGAGAGAGGGAGATGAGGGAGAGAGACTTGAAGGGAGAGAGGGGATGAGGGAGAGAGACATGAAGGGAGAGAGAGAGATGAGAGGGAGATGAGGGAGAGAGGGAGATGAGGGAGAGAGACATGAAGGGAGAGAGAGAGAGGGAGATGAGGGAGAGAAACATGAAGGGAGAGAGAGAGATGAGAGGGAGATGAGGGAGAGAGACATGAAGTTAGAGAGGGAGATGAGGGAGAGAGACATGAAGGGAGAGAGAGAGATGAGAGGGAGATGAGGGAGAGAGACATGAAGGGAGAGAGAGAGATGAGAGGGAGATGAGGGAGAGAGACATGAAGGGAGAGAGGGAGATGAGAAGGAGATGAAGGAGAGAGACATGAAGGGAGAGAGACATGAAGGGAGAGAGGGAGAGAGACATGAAGGGAGAGAGGGAGATGAGAGGGAGATGAAGGAGAGAGACATGAAGGGAGAGAGGGAGAAGAGAGGGAGATGAGGGAGAGAGACATGAAGGGAGAGAGAGAGATGAGAGGGAGATGAGGGAGAGAGACATGAAGGGAGAGAGAGAGAGATGAGAGGGAGATGAGGGAGAGAGACATGAAGGGAGAGAGAGATGAGAGGGAGATGAGGGAGATAGACATGAAGGGAGAGAGGGAGATGAGGGAGAGAGACTTGAAGGGAGAGAGGGGGATGAGGGAGAGAGGGAGATGAGAGGGAGATGAGGGAGAGAGACATGAAGGGAGAGAGAGAGGGAGATGAGGGAGAGAGGGAGATGAGAGGGAGATGAGGGAGAGAGACATGAAGGGAGAGAGAGAGGGAGATGAGGGAGAGAAACATGAAGGGAGAGAGAGAGGGAGATGAGGGAGAGAGACATGAAGGGAGAGAGAGAGATGAGAGGGAGATGAGGGAGAGAGACATGAAGGGAGAGAGAGATGAGAGGGAGATGAGGGAGAGAGACATGAAGGGAGAAAGAGAGATGAGAGGGAGATGAGGGAGAGAGACATGAAGGGAGAGAGGGAGATGAGAAGGAGATGAGGGAGAGAGACATGAAGGGAGAGAGAGAGAGGGAGATGAGGGAGAGAAACATGAAGGGAGAGAGAGAGTGGGAGATGAGGGAGAGAGACATGAAGGGAGAGAGAAAGATGAGAGGGAGATGAGGGAGAGAGACATGAAGGGAGAGAGAGATGAGAGTGAGATGAGGGAGAGAGACATGAAGGGAGAGAGTGAGATGAGAGCGAGATGAGTGAGAGAGACATGAAGGGAGAGAGTGAGATGAGGGAGAAATATATGAAGGGAGAGGGAGATGAGAGGGAGATGAGGGAGAGAGACAAAAAGGGAGAGAGGGAGAGAGACATGTAGGGAGAGAGGGAGATGAGAGGGAGATGAGGGAGAGAGACATGAAGGGAGAGAGAAGAGAGGGAGATGAGGGAGAGAGACATGAAGGGAGAGAGGGAGATGAGAGGGAGATGAAGGAGAGAGACTTGAAGGGAGAGATGGAGATGAGAGGGAGATGAGGGAGAGAGACATGAAGGGAGAGAGAGAGATGAGAGGGAGATGAGGGAGAGAGACACGAAGGGAGAGAGAGAGATGAGAGGGAGATGAGGGAGAGAGACATGAAGGGAGAGAGAGATGAGAGGGAGATGAGGGAGATAGACATGAAGGGAGAGAGGGAGATGAGGGAGAGAGACTTGAAGGGAGAGAGGGGGATGAGGGAGAGAGACATGAAAGGAGAGAGAGAGATGAGAAAGAGATGAGGGAGAGAGGGAGATGAGAGGGAGATGAGGGAGAGAGACATGAAGGGAGAGAAAGAGAGGGAGATGAGGGAGAGAAACATGAAGGGAGAGAGAGAGAGAGGGAGATGAGGGAGAGAGACATGAAGGGAGAGAGAGAGATGAGAGGGAGATGAGGGAGAGAGACATGAAGGGAGAGAGAAAGATGAGAGGGAGATGTTGGAGAGAGACATGAAGGGAGAGAGAGAGATGAGAGCGAGATGAGGGAGAGAGACATGAAGGGAGAGAGTGAGATGAGGGAGAGAGACATGAAGGGAGAGAGGGAGAGAGACATGAAGGGAGAGAGGGAGATGAGAGGGAGATGAGGGAGAGAGACATGAAGGAAAGAGAGAGATGAGAGGGAGATGAGGGAGAGAGACATGAAGGGAGAGAGGGAGATGAGAGGGAGATGAGGGAGAGAGACATGAAGGGATAGAGGGAGATGAGGGAGAGAGACATGAAGGGAGAGAGAGATGAGAGGGAGATGAGGGAGAGAGACATGAAGGGAGAGAGGGAGATGAGGGAGAGAGACATGAAGGGAGAGAGAGAGATGAGAGGGAGATGAGGGAGAGAGACATGAAGGGAGAGAGGGAGATGAGGGAGAGAGACATGAAGGTAGAGAGATGAGAGCAAGATGAGGGAGAGAGACATGAAGGGAGAGAGAGAGATGAGGAGAGAGACATGAAGGGAGAGAGGGAGATGAGGAGAGAGACATGAAGGGAGAGAGGGAGATGAGGAGAGAGACATGAAGGGAGAGAGGGAGATGAGGAGAGAGACATGAATGGAGAGGGGAGATGAGGGAGAGAGACATGAAGGGAGAGAGGGAGATGAGGAGAGAGACATGAATGGAGAGAGGGAGATGAGGAGAGAGACATGAAGGGAGAGAGGGAGATGAGGAGAGAGACATGAAGGGAGAGAGGGAGATGAGGAGAGAGACATGAAGGGAGAGAGGGAGATGAGGAGAGAGACATGAATGGAGAGAGGAGATGAGGGAGAGAGACATGAAGGGAGAGAGGGAGATGAGGAGAGAGACATGAATGGAGAGAGATGAGATGAGGGAGAGAGACATGAAGGGAGAGAGGGAGATGAGGGAGAGAGACATGAAGGGAGAGAGAGATGAGAGAGAGATGAGGGAGAGAGACATGAAGGGAGAGAGGGAGATGAGGGAGGGAGACATGAAGGGAGAGAGAGAGAGAGAGGGAGATGAGGGAGAGAGACATGAAGGGAGAGAGGGAGATGAGGGAGAGAGACATGAAGGGAGAGAGATGAGAGGGAGATGAGGGAGAGAGGCATGAAGGGAGAGAGAGAGATGAGAGGGAGATGAGGGAGAGAGACAATAAGGGAGAGAGGGAGATGAGGAGAGAGACATGAAGTTAGAGAGGGAGATGAGGAGAGAGACATGAAGGGAGAGAGGGAGATGAGGGAGAGAGACATGAAGGGAGAGAGGGAGATGAGGAGAGAGACATGAAGGGAGAGAGGGAGAGAGGCATGAAGGGAGAGAGGGAGATGAGGGAGAGAGACATGAAGGGTGAGAGGGAGATGAGGAGAGTGACATGAAGGGAGAGAGGGAGATGAGGGAGAGAGACATGAAGGGAGAGAGGGAGATGAGGGAGAGAGACATGAAGGGAGAGAGGAGATGAGGGAGAGAGACATGAAGGGAGAGAGAGATGAGAGGGAGATGAGGGAGAGAGACAATAAGGGAGAGAGGGAGATGAGGAGAGAGACATGAAGGGAGAGAGGGAGATGAGGAGAGAGACATGAAGGGAGAGAGGGAGATGAGGAGAGAGACATGAATGGAGAGAGGGAGATGAGGGAGAGAGACATGAAGGGAGAGAGGGAGATGAGGAGAGAGACATGAATGGAGAGAGGGAGATGAGGGAGAGAGACATGAAGGGAGAGAGGGAGATGAGGGAGAGAGACATGAAGGGAGAGAGAGATGAGAGGGAGATGAGGGAGAGAGACATGAAGGGAGAGAGGGAGATGAGGGAGGGAGACATGAAGGGAGAGAGAGAGATGAGAGGGAGATGAGGGAGAGAGACATGAAGGGAGAGAGGGAGATGAGGGAGAGAGACATGAAGGGAGAGAGAGAGATGAGAGGGAGATGAGGGAGAGAGACAATAAGGGAGAGAGGGAGATGAGGAGAGAGACATGAAGTTAGAGAGGGAGATGAGGAGAGAGACATGAAGGGAGAGAGGGAGATGAGGGAGAGAGACATGAAGGGAGAGGGGAGATGAGGAGAGAGACATGAAGGGAGAGAGGGAGATGAGGGAGAGAGGCATGAAGGGACAGAGGGAGATGAGGGAGAGAGACATGAAGGGAGAGAGGGAGATGAGGAGAGAAACATGAAGGGAGAGAGGGAGATGAGGGAGAGAGACATGAAGGGAGAGAGGGAGATGAGGGAGAGAGACATGAAGGGAGAGAGGGAGAAGAGGGAGAGAGACATGAAGGGAGAGAGACATGAAGATGTGTGACCTGTTGCCAAAAGAAAAGGGCAACCGGTAAAGAACAAACACCATTGTAAATACAACCCATATATATGTTTATTTTTTTTTTACTTTTTGTACTTTAACTATTTGCACATCGTTACAACACTTTACATAGACATAATATGACATGTGAAATGTCTTTATTCTTTTGGAACATTTGTGTACTGTTTTCACTAAATTTTACAGTATTTATTTCACTTTTGTTTATTATTTATTTCACTTGCTTTGGCAATGTAAACATTTGTTTCCCATGCTAATAAAGACCCTTAAACTGAAATTAAAATTAAATTGAAATTAGAGATAGAGAGAGAGTGGGAGAGAGAGGGAGATGAGGGAGAGAGACATGAAGTGAGAGAGAGATGAGAGGGAGATGAGGGAGAGAGACATGAAGGGAGAGAGAGAGATGAGAAGGAGATGAGGGAGAGAGACATGAAGGGAGAGAGAAAGATGAGAGGGAGATGAAGGAGAGAGACATGAAGGGAGAGAGAGAGATGAGAGCGAGATGAGGGAGAGAGACATGAAGGGAGAGAGTGAGATGAGGGAGAGATACATGAAGGGAGAGAGGGAGAGAGACATGAAGGGAGAGAGGGAGATGAGAGGGAGATGAGGGAGAGAGACATGAAGGAAAGAGAGAGATGAGAGGGAGATGAGGGAGAGAGACATGAAGGGAGAGAGTGAGATGAGAGCGAGATGAGTGAGAGAGACATGAAGGGAGAGAGTGAGATGAGGGAGAAATATATGAAGGGAGAGGGAGATGAGAGGGAGATGAGGGAGAGAGACAAAAAGGGAGAGAGGGAGAGAGACATGTAGGGAGAGAGGGAGATGAGAGGGAGATGAGGGAGAGAGACATGAAGGGAGAGAGAAGAGAGGGAGATGAGGGAAAGAGACATGAAGGGAGAGAGGGAGATGAGAGGGAGATGAGGGAGAGAGACATGAAGGGAGAGAGAGATGAGAGGGAGATGAGGGAGAGAGACATGAAGGGAGAGAGGGAAATGAGGGAGAGAGACATGAAGGGAGAGAGAGAGATGAGAGGGAGATGAGGGAGAGAGACATGAAGGGAGAGAGGGAGATGAGGGAGAGAGACATGAAGGGAGAGAGATGAGAGGGAGATGAGGGAGAGAGACATGAAGGGAGAGAGAGAGATGAGAGGGAGATGAGGGAGAGAGACAATAAAGGAGAGAGGGAGATGAGGAGAGAGACATGAAGGGAGAGAGGGAGATGAGGAGAGAGACATGAATGGAGAGAGGGAGATGAGGGAGAGAGACATGAAGGGAGAGAGGGAGATGAGGAGAGAGACATGAAGGGAGAGAGGGAGATGAGGAGAGAGACATGAATGGAGAGAGGGAGATGAGGGATAGAGACATGAAGGGAGAGAGGGAGATGAGGAGAGAGACATGAAGGGAGAGAGGGAGATGAGGGAGAGAGACATGAAGGGAGAGAGGGAGATGAGGGAGAGAGACATGAAGGGAGAGAGGGAGATGAGGGAGAGAGACATGAAGGGAGAGAGGGAGATGAGGGAGAGAGACATGAAGGGAGAGAGGGAGATGAGGGAGAGAGACATGAAGGGAGAGAGACATGAAGATGTGTGATCTGTTGCCAAAAGAAAAGGGCAACCGGTAAAGAACAAACACCATTGTAAATACAACCCATATATATGTTTATTTTTTTTTACTTTTTGTACTTTAACTATTTGCACATCGTTACAACACTTTATATAGACATAATATGACATGTGAAATGTCGTTATTCTTTTGGAACATTTGTGTACTGTTTTCACTAAATTTTACAGTGTTTATTTCACTTTTGTTTATTATTTATTTCACTTGCTTTGGCAATGTAAACATTTGTTTCCCATGCTAATAAAGACCCTTAAACTGAAATTAAAATTAAATTGAAATTAGAGAGAGAGAGAGAGTGGGAGAGAGAGGGAGATTGACAGAGAGTGAGATTAAGGGTCAGAGAGGATTGATTCAAGTGGACACACTGCAATACTGCATGGTGAGACCACAGAGAACCCTCATTATCCCTCTAGTCTAAGCCTTGGGGTGGGGGTGTGTGGGTGGGTTTCCACTAAGCGACACATGAAATTGTTTTAAGATTGTCATACCATGGATAATTCAGCTATTTAATTTGAATTTTAGGACCCTTGTAGGTATCAAAAAAATATATTGAATTTGGCCTTAAGGCTATTAGCCTATAGAAATGCATTGAATAACACATTCAGACATTGCAAAAGAGATACTCAAAAAAATTATCAAAAGGAAGTAAGTTTTGAAGTGTCTGTACAATATCTGAGAAATACATGACATGACCAGAAGTATGTAGACACCTGCTCGTCGACCATATCATTCCAGAATCATTGACATTAATATGGAGTTGGTCCCCCCTTTGCTGCTATAACATCCTCCACTGTTCTAGGAAGGCTTTCCACTAGATGTTGGAACATTGCTGCAAGGACTTGCTTCCATTCAGCCACAAGAGCATTAGTGTGGTCGGGCACTGATGTTGGCGATGAAGCTTGGCTTGCAGACGGCTTCCAATTCATCCCAAAGGTATTCGATGGGGAGGTCAGGGCTCTGTGCAGGCCTGTCAAGTTCCACACTGATCTTGACAACCCATTCCTGTATGATACCTCGTTTCGTGCACAGTGGCATTGTCATGCTGAAACAGGAAAGGGCCTTCCCCAAACTGTTCCCACAAAGTTGGAAGCACACAATCATCTAGAATGTCATTGTATGCTGTAGCGTTAGGATTTCCCTTCACTGGAACTAAGGGGCCTAGCCTGAACCACGAAAAACAGCCCTAACCCATTATTCCCCCTCCACCAAACTTTACAGTTGACTCCATGCATTCGGCTAGCGTTCCCCTGGCATCCGCTGAACCCAGACTCATCCGTCAGACTGCCAGATGGTGAAGCGTGATTCATCACTCCAGAGAAGGTGTTTCCACTGCTTCAGATGGCGGCGAGCTTCACATCCAGCTGATGCTTGGCATTGCGCATAGTGATCTTTGGCTTCTGTGTGGTTGCTCGGCCATGTAAACTAATTTCATGAGGCACCCGACAAACAGTTCTTGTTGCGTGTTGCAACCGAGGACAGAAAATGTTTTACACGCTACACCCTTCAGCCCTCGGTGGTCCCATTCTGTGAGCTTGTGTGGCCTACCACTTCGCGACTGAGCAGTTGTTGCTATACTTTTCTTTTTTTTATACACCTGTTAGCAGCGGTCGTGGCTGAAATAGCCGAATCCACTGATTTGAAGGGCTGTCCACATTGTATATGTAGTGTACGTGTCAGAGTCTCAGCTTCAGATGGTGGGGTCAGTAGTTTGTCGTCCAATCCGTTTGGACGCTACAGACAGAAGTTAGGACATTGACGGTACAGGCCTGCAGCTAGAGTACATATGAGGAAACGAAATGTGTTTCTACGAGTTATCAGCTTTATTATTAAGGCCAAGTTCAATGTTTCATTAAAACATTTCTTTATATACAGTTGAAGTCAGAAGTTTACATAGACCTCAGCAAAATACATTTAAACTCAGTTTTTCACAATTCCTGACATTTAATCATCGTAAAAATTCCCTGTCTTAGGTCAGTTAGGTCAGTTAGGATCAACACTTTATTTTAAGAATGTGAAATGTCAGAATAATAGTAGAGAAAATGATTTATTTCAGCTTTTATTTCTTTCATCACATTCCCACTGGGTCAGAAGTTTACACACACTCAATTCGTATTTGGTAGCATTGCCTTCACATTGTTTAACTTGGGTCAAATGTTTCGGGAAGCCTTCCACAAGCTTCCCACAATAAGTTGGGTGAATTTTGGCCCATTCCTCCTGACAGAGCTGGTGTAACGGAGTCAGGTTTGTAGGCCTCCTTGTTCACACGTTCTGCCCACATTGTTTTCTATAGGATTGAGGTCAGGGTTTTGTGATGGCCACTCCAATACCTTGACTTTGTTGTCCTTTAAGCCATTTTGCCACAACTTTGGAAGTATGCTTGGGGTCATTGTCCATTTGGAAGACCCATTTGCGACCAAGCTTTAACTTCCTGACTAATGTCTTAAGATGTTGCTTCAATATATCCACATAATTTTAAATTCCTCATGATGCCATCTATTTTGTGAAGTGCACCAGTCCCTCCTGCAACAAGCATCCCCACAACATGATGCTGCCACCCCTGTGCTTTACAGTTGGGATGGTGTTCTTTGGCTTGCAAGCATCCTCCTTTTTCCTCTGAACATAACGATGGTCATTATGGCCAAACAGTTCTATTGTTGTTTCATCAGACCAGAGGAAATTTCTCCAAAAAGTACAATCTTTGTCCCCATGTGCAGTTGCAAACTGTAGTCTGGCATTTTTATGGGGGTTTTGGAGCAGTGGCTTCTCCCTTGCTGAGGGGCCTTTCAGGTTATGTCAATATAGGACTCATTTTACTGTGGATATTGATACTTATTTACCTGTTTCCTCCAGCATCTTCACAAGGTCTTTGCTGTTGTTCTGGGATTGATTTGCACTTTTCGCACCAAAGTACGTCCATCTCTAGGAGACAGAATGCGTCTCCTTCCTGAGCGGTATGATGGCTGCGTGGTTCCATGGTGTTTATACTTGCGTACTATTGTTTGTACAGATGAACGTAGTACCTTCAGGCGTTTGGAAATGGCTCCCAAGGATAAACCAGACTTGTGGAGGTCCACAATTTTTTTCTGAGGTTTGATTTCTTTTGATTTTCCCATGATGTCAAGCAAGGAGGCACTGAGTTTGAAGGTAGGCCTTGAAATACATCCACAGGTACACCTCCAATTGACTCAAATGATTTCAATTAGCTTATCAGAAGCTTATAAAGCCATGACATAATTTTCTGGAATTTTCCAAGCTGTTTAAAGGCACAGTCAATTTAGTGCATGTAAACTTCTGACCTACTGGAATGGTGATACAGTGAATTATAAGTGAAATAATCTGTCTGTAAACAATTTATGGAAAAATGTATTGTGTCATGCACAATATAGATGTCCTAACCGACTTGCCAAAACTATAATTTGTTAATTTTAACAAGAAATTTGAATTTGAGGAGTGGTTGAAAAACGAGTTTTAATGACTCCGACCTATGTGTATGTCAACTTCTGACTTCAAGGGTACAGTACCAGGCAAAAGTTTAGACACACCTACTCATTCAAGGGTTTTTCTTTCATTTTAATATCTACGTTATAGAATATAAGTGAAGACATCAAACTATGAAATAATACATATGGAATCATGTAGTCACCAAAAAAAGTGTTACACAAATCAAAATTATTTTTAGATTTGAGAATCTTCAAAGTAGCCACCCTTCACTTGTTAGCTGCTTTTCCTTCACTCTGCGGTTAGACTCATCCCAAACCATCTCAATTTGGTTGAGGTCGGTGGATTGTGAAGGCCAGGTCAACTGATACAGCACTCCATCACTCTCCTTCTTGGTCAAATAGCCCTTACACAGCCTGTAGGTGTGTTGGGTCATTGTCCTGTTGAAAAACAAATGATAGTCCCACTAAGCCCAAACCAGATGGGATGGTGTTTCACTGCAGAATGCTGTGGTAGTCATATTGGTTAAGTGTGCCTTGAAATGCCTTGAATTCACTGACGTAAATCACTGACAGTGTAACCCGCAACGCACCCCCACACCACAACATCTCCTCCATGCTTTACAGCGGGAAACACACATGGGGAGATCATCCGTTCACTCACACCGTGTCTCATAAAGACACTGCGGTTGGAACCATAAATCTCACATTTGGACTCCAGACCAAATGACAGATTTCCACTGGTCTAATGTCCATTGCTCGTGTTTCTTGGCCCAAGCAAGTCTCTTCTTCTTATTGGTGTCCTTCAGTAATGGTTTCTTTGGAAGCAAATCGACCATGAAGGCCTGATTCACACAGTCCCCTCTGAACAGTTAATGTTGAGATGTGTCTGTTACTTGAACTCTGTGAAGCATTTATTTGGGTTGCAATTTCTGAGGCTGGTAACTGCAATGAACTTATCCTCTGCTGTAGAGGTAACTCTGGGTTTTCCATGAACTAATTTACCACCTGGAGACATCACCAGGCAGGCCAAAATGCCATTCCACCAAAACAGCTATTTTTTTCAAACAGCTCTTACACTAAAAGGGCATGATCATAATTTTCACAATAAAACAGTATGAATCCCACCTCATATTGGTCAATTAGTCTTATTACTGTAGCCAGCTATCTAAACATGTAGTAATCATAGCCAAATTACCAACCGGCACGTGCCCTGGGGCCCTGACCTCCAGGCAGCCCAAATTGATTTTGTTAGTAACTCTCGCTCAGATTTCTTTTATTTATTTAACCTTTATTTAACTAGGCAAGTCAGTTAAGAACAAATTCTTATTTACAATGACAGCCAAACCCTTACCCGGACAACACTGGGCCAATTTTGTGCCATCCTATGGGACTCCCAATCACTGCCAGTTGTGATACAGTCTGGAATCGAACCAGGGTCTGTTGCGACACCGCTAGCAATGAGATGTGGTGTCTTAAACCGCTTAAGCCCTCTGTAGGTATAACATTATACGTTTTAATCCCAGAGATAAATTAATGTGAGTTAATGTGTAGTGGCTAATTCTATAGCTAATAAGCTATGTGTTTGTACAATGTATATTCCTCATTTTGATACGTTACAGCCTTATTCTAAAATGTATTAAATGTTTTTTCCCCCCTCACACAATACCCAATAACGACAAACCAAAAACTGTTTTTTAAACATTTTTGCAAAAGTATTACAAATAAAAACTGAAATTTCACATTTACATAAGTATTCAGACCCTTTACTCAGTACTTTGTTGAAGCACCTTTGGCAGCGATTACAGCGTCGAGTCTTCTCAAGTATGACACTACAAGCTTGACCTACCTGTATTTGGGGAGTTTCTTCCATTCTTCTCTGCAGATGCTCTCAAGCTCTGTCAGGTTGGATGGGGAGCATTGCTGCACAGCTCTATTCAGGTCTCTCCAGAGATGTTTTATCGGGTTCAAGTCCAGGCTCTGGCTAGGGCAATTCCCCCCAGAAATGTCCGGTAACTTTCAGGTGCCTTGGTAGAAGAGTGGGGTAACATCTCACAACAAGAACGGGCAAATATGGTGCAGTCCATGAGGAGGAGATGCACTGCAGAACGTAATGCAGCTGGTGGCCACACCAGACACTGACTTATTACTTTTGATTTTACCCCCCTTTGTTCAGGGACACATTATTCCATTTATGTTAGTCACATGTCTGTGGAACTTGGTCATTTTATGTCTCAGTTGTTGAATCTTATGTTCATACAAATATTTACACATGTTAAGTTTGCTGAATATAAACGCAGTTGACAGTGAGGGGACGTTTTGCTGAGTTTCTAATCTCAAAATAACGTAAAATTAACGGCACCTGAACGTGCCTTACAATCAGCGATTTGCCCTTATATAATGCTAGCAAAAATGAGGGTTTAGTCAGGAATAGCCATACATAACCGTAGCATTAAGGCAACGGGAGGGGTCCTGGCACTCCGGAGCTCTCCCAAATGGACCAGCGAATTGAGGCAATCATTGGGGAAAGCGCATACACTGTGGCACATGATCTGATGTCGAGTTACTTCTATTTATTTTTTATTTTTCATGTGGTTTAATCCCAACTTTTACATCATTTAGCAGTGACACGATGAAGTCAGCGCACAAAACCCCCATGACTGTGTCATTGGATCACAGGAAGTAATTAAGAGAATGTCAGTAACTTAATATACAAGACATGTACAGATTTATTTTATTCACATAGAAAGGGGGAAGCTGCGTTGCAGCCCGTGTGCCGGGTGAGGGTGCCCCCTCCACCCAGGGAAGCTGCATTGCAGCCCGTGCCCCCTCCACCCAGGGAAGCTGCATTGCAGCCCGTACACCCTCCACCCAGGTCGGGATGAAGTCCGTGAGGCCCCGGTTCCCAAGCGTCGCAGACCCGCAGGTGCCAGGAGTGAGGGGGAAGGTTTGGCCACAGGTGTCGAGGGTCCGTCCACATCTGCGTCCACGCCTATAGTTTGTGTATCGACCGCCTCAGTCCTGCAAACCCAGAACGAGTTGAACACATTGGTTGGGCAGATTGTGACTGAACTCAGAAGAATATGCAGGGTTTTGATTAATTTAAATAATGCAATTGTTGAACATTTTCCACAACATGAATAAAAAAAATGGTGCTTTGTATATTGTCTGGCATTTTGTTTCTTATCACCAATCTCAATATCAGCTGCCGCCTCCATCTCACTGCATCAGTCAGGGGAGGTGCTCCATTGGGTGGTGGGTTAGGAGGCTCTTGGGGGTCCATTCTGATCTCTGCTTCCATTTCAATACCATGCCTCGGGGCTATGTTGTGGAGCACACCACATGCCAGTATTATGCCTGTCACCTTTGATTGGGGAGGGAAACCATTCATTCTTAAAACAGGCCAACATTTTATATTTAGGTTTGAAATTGCACACCCCAATGTTCTTGTCAAACAAACTTGCACTGCTAATGGGTATTACAGTTACTGAGATGACCCCTTGAAATTGGTTCGCATTTTGTTGCAATGCTAGTGAAAACGATAGGAATCGTGCGAAGATGATTCCTATCGTGAAATCAAATGAATGAGTCGTGCGTAGACCCTGGTCCCTTGGCGCATACATTGAGCATTTGCATACAAGCAATTGCAGATGATCTGAACATTCAAGAAATGGAAATTCTTCCTGTTAACATATACATGTTCAAATACAGACGGTGTGCAATCAACTGCACCTATGACCCCTGGGAAATTAAATGAGCGGACAAACTCGGCTTTGACACGCACCTGTTCGTTGGCTGTAAATGGGAAAGGAATGTATCTCGTGAACAACACATATGGAATCGCCTCGATCACTCGTGGCAGGATGCTGCCGAATGATGGCTGTGATATACCCGACCTGTCACTCATTTCTCTCTGGAATCCCAGAGTGGACAGTACTTGGACAGACATGGGTACGGCATGATCACAGCGTGTCTTCCTTCACAGATTAGGGGATAAATCCGTGCACAAATCTAACGAACATTTATTGGGAGAAGATAGCGATTTATAAGCCATGGTTCATCTTGCGCAAAAAAATAATTCCGGTCTCTGAAAACTCTCCCTTCTAAAAGCAATGTCTTCCAATAACGCAAGAAAAGCCATGGTTACTTTTTTTCTAATTTGACACACTTTAGAACATCGCATCCTGTTTTTAATTCAAAACACCTTGCATCTGGCAATTATTTTCCTCACACCTTTAATTGATCATTCCTAGCAAATTGTTAATACATTTAATGCAAAGTTCACCACAGGTTGGATGAATATGCGTCCCAAACTGCAATACCCCTACATAACCAGCAGGAAAATCTCTCACGTCAAGTCTAGACTTTGCGTAGAGATAGGATAATTTCCACATCAAAGTAAGGTTAAATAAATAACTACTTATACGTGGTTTTCAAAATTTATCGTAAGTCCGTTTTATAAACAAGGCCCCAGGTTTTCATCAAGGATCTTTCTGTACTTTGCACCGTTCATGTTACTCTTGATCCTGACTGTGAAATCTGGTTCCTGTCGTGAGTCTATATTGCGTTCATAGAGGAAAAGGAGGACTCGCATGTGTAAGTTGATCCAAACATTGTTAGCACATAAAAGCCTAGTTTCTTTATTGTGCTGTATTCCTCTGAGCATGCCACCCAAAACACACACCAGGACTCGACACTCCTGAGCGCATCCCTGATTTGGCTCGATGTCTGGCATTCAATCAGCTCGGTTTGAATTGCGGCCTCATCCAGAGAGGGTATCGTTTTCTTAGCAGGGGAGAAGAATTCCCCACCTGGGCGGACTGTGAAAGGATCATGTACAAATGTAATTATATCTTTGGGCATGCTGTAGTCTTCAAATCTTGGGTAGAAGTTGTCCCTCAGATGCTTGATGAAATCTTCCATCGCCTCTGTGACAATGCTGCGGCCTGGTACCTCTGCCTGTCGATTCTCAGTGTGCTGAAATGGCGTAGCCTTCCAGCGGACAAGTCCAAATCAAACAACTCAAGCTTCCTAGTTCAGGCCTCAAGTTTTTCCACCATGTCCACGACTATTTTCCCTCTTCATTGTAACAGCAGATTTAACCTGTTTAAGTGATAGAATATGTCAGCCAAAAAAGCTACATTAGAGAGGAATCCCTCAATTTCCAGAATATGAAGGTGGTCAGCTGCTGCCCTCATTTAGCTTTTCTGACAAAATCCACAACCTGGTCATGCAGCTCACAGAATCGCTCTAGAGCTTTTCCTTTACGCAGCCAGTGCACATTGTTGTGAAGCAGGAGATCATCGTGGATGACCTAATCTGATTCTGTCACAAGCTTGCTTTTCCTTTACTCAGCCAGCACACATTGTTGTGAAGCAGGAGATCATCGTGGATGACCTAATCTGATTCTGTCACAAGCTTGCTTTTCATTTACTCAGCCAGCACACATTGTTGTGAAGCAGGAGATCATCGTGGATGACCTAATCTGATTCTGTCACAAGCTTGCTTTTCATTTACTCAGCCAGCGCACATTGTTGTGAAGCAGGAGATCATCGTGGATGACCTAATCTGATTCTGTCACAAGCTTGTGGAAAAGACGGTGTTGTGTGCTTGATGTCCCCCTGACAATGTTAATTATGCGCATTACATTATCCATCACATCTTTTAGCTCAGCATTTAGTCTGGCACACAGCACACTCTGATGGAGGAGACAATGCAAGCCATTCATTTGTGGGGCGATTTCCTTCAACCTGCTGACCAGCCCCCTGTGTCTGCCCACCATAGCAGGAACCCCGTCGGTGACCACAAAGTTGACTTTTTCGAATGACAAGCCATGCCTCGTAAACAATTCTTCCAGCTTTGCGAATAGGATGTCCCCGGTGGTGTCCTTCGAGGGGAATCAGTGCCAGCAGCTCTTAGTTAAAGTCATTTTAACGAAAATAAGGGACATATACACACAACTGTGATACATCGGTGCTGTCAGTACTCTCATCAATAGCCAGGGAAAATGCTTAGCCTGACTGAGCCCCTCCAGAACAATCCTGTGCACATCATCCGCCAGTGCATGGACACGGCGTCCGGCTGTTGACGCAGACAGGGGCACCTGTTTAACAGATGCAATTATGATATCCATAGACTTGTCGGTGGCCAATTCCTCCAGAACTGTCACCATGCACTTTTTAAAAACTGCCGCATCGTTGAAGGGCATGTTGTGTTTGGTTAGAATCAAGGACTCTTTTAGGGAGGCACTTGTGACCTTCTGTTGTTGGGTCAGGCCATGAAGGAGGATTCTGCAGAGGAATAAACAAAATATATTAATTGAATAGAGAGCAGCAGAGGGAACACCCCCCTATCCACATCGACGGGACAGTAGTGGAGAGGGTAGTAAGTTTTAAGTTCCTCGGCGTACACATCACAGACAAACTGAATTGGTCCACCCACACAGACAGCGTTGTGAAGAAGGCGCAGCAGCGCCTCTTCAACCTCAGGAGGCTGAAGAAATTCGGCTTGTCACCAAAAGCACTCACAAACTTCTACAGATGCACAATCGAGAGCATCCTGTCGGGCTGTATCACCGCATGGTACGGCAACTGCTTCGCCCACAACCGTAAGGCTCTCCAGAAGGTAGTGAGGTCTGCACAACACATCACCGAGGGCAAACTACCTGCCCTCCAGGACACCTACACCACCCGATGTCACAGGAAGACCATAAAGATCATCAAGGACATCTACCACCCGAGCCACTGACTGTTCACCCCGCTATCATCCAGAAGGCGATGTCAGTACAGGTGCATCAAAGCAGGGACCGAGAGACTGAAAAACAGCTTCTATCTCAAGGCCATCAGACTGTTAAACAGTGGGTGCCAACACACTGACTGAAGTCCAGCCACTTTAATAATGGAAAATAATGGAAATTGATATAGACACGTGTCACAAGCCACTTTAAACAATGCCACTTAATATAATGTTTACATACCCTACATTACTCAACTCATATGTATATACTGTACTCGATACCATCTACTGCATCTTGCCTATGCCATTCTGCACCATCACTCATTCATATATCTTTATGTACATATTCTTTATCCCTTTACACTTGTGTGTATAAGGTAATAGTTGTGGAATTGTTAGGTTAGATTACTCGTTGGTTATTACTGCATTGTCGGAACTAGAAGCACAAGCATTTCGCTACACTCACATTAACATCTGCTAACCATGTGTATGTGACAATTAAAATTTGATTTGATATTGCTGATTTTATGAACTTAAATCAGATCAAAATTATTTTATTGTCACTGAATTTATTATGTACTAATCTACCTTGTTAAAAATGTTGTTCAATTTGTAGTGTAGGCATATTAATTGTGTTAATATTATATGCTAATTATGTTCTGGCCCGTCGAGTATTAACTCAGAAAACAATTGTCCCGAAGCCAAACCTAGTTGATGAATCCTGAGATACAGCAACCAATGTGATAATGGCTGGGATCATTTTGGCTTGTTTTTGCTGTTCGCCAAATATAATAGTATAGAAATGCAGTAAATGAGCTTAAACCTTTTAAAAAAACTTTGTGAGAGTCTCAGCTTTCCATAGTGGGGTCATATTATTTCCTGTCCCAAACCATTGGGACTCTGCAGATGTTTTCATGAGAAGCCGACATCAGCAGATGCAGTGGATTGAGATGCAGCCCATATTCAAAAAGATCTCTGGTGAAAAATCAAATGGATTTTGATGGGGATTTTTTATTATGCTAATTTCATATGTGTGTTTGTGTGGGCTGTTGTTTCCAGGGTGATCCCTATCCCATTAAGCCTTTAATAGTAGAGAAAGGAGAATCCCTCCTACTCACTCCAGCTAGGTAATCCTCTCTCTTCTCTCTCTCTCATTCTCCCCCCTTTCGCCACTCCCCACCCATTCTTCGCTCTCTGTCTCTCTCGGTGTCTATTTAATTTCAATTTAAAATGTCTGCCCGCTCTCCCACCTCTACATTTCCATAAACACTTTAAAAAAAATTCCCTCTTGTCATTCACGAGGGGTTTGAGTTTTATTTACCAGGGGTTTGAGCTTCATTCACCAGGGGTTTGAGATTAATTTACTAGAGGTTTGAGTTTTATTTACTAGGGGTTTGAGCTTCATTCACCAGGGGTTTGAGATTAATTTACTAGAGGTTTGAGTTTTATTTACTAGGGGTTTGAGCTTCATTCACCAGGGGTTTGAGATTAATTTACTAGGGGTTTGAGATTAATTTACTAGGGGTTTGTGTTTTATTTACTAGGGGTTTGAGCTTCATTCACCAGGGGTTTGAGTTTTATTTACTAGGGGTTTGAGTTTTATTTACCAGGGGTTTGAGCTTAATTTACTAGGGGTTTGAGCTTAATTTACTAGGGGTTTGTGTTTTATTTACTAGGGGTTTGAGCTTCATTCACCAGGGGTTTGAGTTTTATTTACTAGGGGTTTGAGTTTTATTTACCAGGGGTTTGAGCTTAATTTACCAGGGGTTTGAGCTTAATTTACCAGGGGTTTGAGCTTAATTTACCAGGGGTTTGAGTTTTTTTCACCAGGGGTTTGAGTTTTATTTACTAGGGGTTTGAGCTTCATTCACCAGGGGTTTGAGCTTCATTCACTAGGGGTTTGAGCTTAATTTACTAGGGGTTTGAGCTTCATTCACCAGGGGTTTGAGTTTTATTTACTAGGGGTTTGAGTTTTATTTACTAGGGGTTTGAGCTTCATTCACCAGGGGTTTGAGTTTTATTTACTAGGGGTTTGAGCTTCATTCACCAGGGGTTTGAGTTTTATTTACTAGGGGTTTGAGTTTTATTTACTAGGGGTTTGAGTTTTATTTACTAGGGGTTTGAGCTTCATTCACCAGGGGTTTGAGTTTTATTTACCAGGGGTTTGAGTTTTATTTACCAGGGGTTTGAGTTTTATTTACCAGGGGTTTGAGTTTTATTTACCAGGGGTTTGAGTTTTATTTACCAGGGGTTTGAGTTTTATTTACCAGGGGTTTGAGTTTTATGTACCAGGGGTTTGAGTTTTATTTACTAGGGGTTTGAGTTTTATTTACTAGGGGTTTGAGTTTTATTTACTAGGGGTTTGAGTTTTATTTACTAGGGGTTTGAGATTCATTTACTAGGGGTTTGAGTTTTATTTACCAGGGGTTTGAGTTTTATTTACTAGGGGTTTGAGTTTTATTTACTAGGGGTTTAAGATTCATTTACCAGGGGTTTGAGTTTTATTTACTAGGGGTTTGAGATTCATTTTACCAGGGGTTTGAGTTTTATTTACTAGGGGTTTGAGGTTTATTTACTAGGGGTTTGAGTTTTATTTACCAGGGGTTTGAGTTTTATTTACTAGGGGTTTGAGTTTTATCTACCAGGGGTTTGAGCTTAATTTACCAGGGGTTTGAGTTTTATTTACTAGGGGTTTGAGATTCATTTACCAGGGGTTTGAGTTTTATTTACCAGGGGTTTGAGCTTCATTCACCAGGGGTTTGAGTTTTATTTACTAGGGGTTTGAGTTTTATTTACCAGGGGTTTGAGTTTTATTTACCAGGGGTTTGAGTTTTATTTACCAGGGGTTTGAGTTTTATTTACCAGGGGTTTGACCTTCATTCACCAGGGGTTTGATTTTTATTTACTAGGGGTTTGAGTTTTATTTACCAGGGGTTTGAGTTTTATTTACCAGGGGTTTGAGTTTTATTTACTAGGGGTTTGAGCTTCATTCACCAGGGGTTTGAGTTTTATTTACCAGGGGTTTGAGTTTTATTTACCAGGGGTTTGAGTTTTATTTACCAGGGGTTTGAGCTTCATTCACCAGGGGTTTGATTTTTATTTACTAGGGGTTTGAGTTTTATTTACCAGGGGTTTGAGTTTTATTTACCAGGGGTTTGAGTTTTATTTACTAGGGGTTTGAGCTTCATTCACCAGGGGTTTGAGTTTTATTTACCAGGGGTTTGAGTTTTATTTACCAGGGGTTTGAGCTTCATTCACCAGGGGTTTGAGTTTTATTTACTAGGGGTTTGAGCTTCATTCACCAGGGGTTTGAGTTTTATGTACTAGGGGTTTGAGCTTCATTCACCAGGGGTTTGAGTTTTATTTACTAGGAGTTTGAGCTTAATTTACCAGGCGTTTGAGTTTTATTTACTAGGGGTTTGAGTTTTATTTACCAGGGGTTTGAGTTTTATTTACCAGGGGTTTGAATTTTATTTACTAGGGGTTTGAGCTTCATTCACCAGGGGTTTGAGTTTTATTTACCAGGGGTTTGAGTTTTATTTACCAGGGGTTTGAGCTTCATTCACCAGGGGTTTGAGTTTCATTTACTAGGGGTTTGAGCTTCATTCACCAGGGGTTTGAGTTTTATTTACTAGGGGTTTGAGCTTCATTCACCAGGGGTTTGAGTTTTATGTACTAGGGGTTTGAGCTTCATTCACCAGGGGTTTGAGTTTTATTTACTAGGAGTTTGAGCTTAATTTACCAGGCGTTTGAGTTTTATTTACTAGGGGTTTGAGTTTTATTTACTAGGGGTTTGAGTTTTATCTACCAGGGGTTTGAGCTTAATTTACCAGGGGTTTGAGCTTCATTCACTGGGGGTTTGAGTTTTATTTACCAGGGGTTTGAGCTTCATTTACCAGAGATTTGAGTTTTATCTACTAGGGGTTTGAGTTTTATTTAGCAGAGGTTTGAGATTAATTTACCAGGGGTTTGAGTTTTATTTAGCAGGGGTTTAAACTGAGGCCAGAAATCCTACATTAGCTACGATATGTGTGTGGAATGATCACTTTCTTTTTTCCCTTCTTTTTTTCCTACCACAGATGAAAATGAACCTTTGTCCTTCTAAATATTTTTTTTAAAACTAGTGTCCGTGGCCTGGCACTGAGAACCTCCCCTCTCTTCCTCCCATCCCTCGTTCTTGCTCCCGCACCAACACCACGATGGAAGTTGCTTCGCCATAACATATTGAATCCTCATCAATCTCCATAAATTTGTGTCACACTAAGGATTCCCTGTACAAAACCAGCGCTACATCACTACTGAATCTCTCTGCATTGTTAAGACTATAAAAACAGTCTGTGAAGTGTATGTTTGTGCGTGTTCGTTTGTGTGTGCCTGCTTGTGTGTGCTAATGCAAGAAAGAGAGGGATAGAGCGAGAAAGAAAGAAATGATAGAGTAATAAAAGAAGAGCATTTCTTCTGTGTGTCCATGCTCTGTATCTCTGATAGCGTTCAGCAGCAAAGTCCTTGCTGTGCTCACTCGCTCGCTCACCATATTCGTTAAGGAGATTTCCCAGGATGCATCTCATCTGCAAGTAACGAGCGGCTCACGTCTGTGTATGAGTAACATTGCTCATGTCAATCCGCCACAATGTCAAATCAAATATTATTTGTCACATACGCGTTTGGTAGATGTTATTGTGGGTGTAGCAAAATGCTCGTGTTCCTAGTTCCAACAGTGCAGTAATATCTAACAAGTATTATCTAACAATACACACAAATCTAAAGTAAAGGAATGGAATTAAGAATATATAAATATTTGGACGAGCAATGTCAGAGCGCATAGATTAAGACACAGTAGAATAGGATAGAATACAGTATGTACACAATGTAAACATTATTAAAGTGACTTGTGATTTCAAGTCTATGTACCGGTATATAGAGCAGCAGCCTCTAATGTGCTAGTGATGGCTATTTAACAGTCTGATGGCCTTGCGATAGAAGCTGTTTTTCAGTCTCTCGGTCCCAGCTTTGATGCACCTGTACTGACCTTGCCTTCTGGATGATAGATGGTGAACACACAGTGGCTCAGGTGGCTGTCCTGGAGGGCAGGTAGTTTGCAGCCCGACAGGATATCCTCAAGTGTGCATCTGTAAAAGTTTGAGGGTTGTAGGTGCCAAGACACATTTCTTCAGCCTCCTGAGGTTGAAGAGGCGCTGTTGCGCTGTTGCGCCTTCTTCACAACACTGTCTGTGTGGGTGGACAATTTAATTTTGTCAATGATGCGTACGCAGAGGAACTAGAAGCTCTCCACCTTCTCCATGGTGGTCCCGTCGATGTAGATAAGGGGGTGCTTCCTCTGCTGTTTTCTGAAGTCCACAATCAGCTCCTTTGTTTTGTTGATGTTCGGTGAGAGGTTATTTTCCTGGCACCACTCTCCCAGGGCCCTCACCTCCTCCCTGTAGGCTGTCTTGTCATTGTTGGTAATCAGGCTTACTACTGTTGTGTTGCCTGCAAACTTGATGATTGAGTTGGAGGCGTGCATGGCCACACAGCCATGGGGGAACAGGGAGTACAGGAGGGGGCAGAGCACACATCCTTGTGGGGCCCCAGTGTTGAGGATCAGTGAAGTGAAGGTATTGTTTCTTACTTTCACCACCTGGGGGTGACCCGTCAGCAAGTCCAGGACCCAGTTGCACAGGGCGGGGTTCAGACCCAGGGGCTCAAGCTTAATCCTTGTGTTGTCTTAAGGGTCAAAAATGACCCGCCACAAAGTTTAACAGCAGAGAAAACACCATAAATTATAGTTTTTCTACTTTCCTCATTGCAGAGTACACAAGAATATATCACTATGTTGCCAAAAAAGTTACTGTTATTGTTTCCCTTCAATAAAATGCATTCAAAACTACTTTCTTCACATTTCTGCTACTTCCTTAGGCTATACAAGTGCTATATCCTGCTAAAAAAAATGAATGTTTACACCTACGCAGTACCTTTAGCAATAATAATAATAATAATAATAATAATAAACCTCTAGTTTAATAAGGAAAACAATTATGACAGGTGTGTTATAATAAAATGAGTGTCCACTATTGTAAAGTGGCTGTTCCACTGGATGTCAGAAGGTGAATTCACCAATTTGTAAGTCGCTCTGGATAAGAGCGTCTGCTAAATGACTTAAATGTAAATGTAAATGTCCACTGATTAAATGCAGTCTGTCTGCATTGTAAAGATGGAAAACCCAGATATTCACAAAGTTTGTGATGAACGACAGGTTGTTTCTTCATGCACAATAGATATGGGTTTAAAATTAAATTAAGCTGCTTTATTTTAGGGGTTTAGTGAAAGCAGGTCATTTTTGACCCTTAGTACGAGGGGAGCATACAGAATGTTAAGACTAAACAAGGGTTAATGATAAACTTGGAGGGTACTATGGTGTTGAATGCTGAGCTATAGTCAATTAACAGCATTCTTATATACAGTTAAAGTCGGAAGTTTACATACACCTTAGCCAAATACATTTAAACTCAGTTTTTTCACAATTCCTGACATTTAATCCTAGTAAAAATGCCCTGTCTTAGGTCAGTTAGGATCAACACTTTATTTTAAGAATGTGAAATGTCCGAACAATAGTAGAGAGTGATTTATTTCAGCTTTTCTTCTTTCATGACAATCCCAGTGGGTCAGAAGTTTACATACACTCAATTAGTATTTGGTAGCATTGCCTTCAAATTGTTTAACTTGGGTCAAACGTTTCGGGTAGCCTTCCACAAGCTTCCCACAATAAGTTGGGTGAATTTTGGCCCATTCCTACTGACGGAGCTGGTGTAACGGAGTCAGGTTTGTAGACCTTGTTGGCCTAGTTTTGAATCTGGCGTTGTTTTGCATGTCAATTCATAAACCATGGAATGGGTACATCGAAAATCTTTTCCCAACTATTTTGCAATTTATATGGCACAGCTGTCATTTCTTTGGTCCTTAAATGAAATTGGTATATGTTTTTATTTATCATACTTTTCTTTAACCATTAAAGTTTTTTAATGCAGGGCCCACAGTCAAGTTCCTTACCTTTTTCCCCTTCTACTTGCTTCTTTCATTTTTGTGGTAATGCTGCAATTAGTTGGTGAGTTACCCCTGCTCTGATATCCAAAAGTTATTTCCGGCTGAATGTAATAACACAAATAATGTCCTGGGCTAATAATGTAAGAAATAAGACATAACAAACGAAATACAGCAAAAGAGCTAGAGCTAGAAGCATGGCAGCCCTATCCTTGGTGCCATTTTAGTCTGCTAGTGCTATATGGTTTAAAGGCCATATGGTTTAAAGGCCATGTGGTGCGAAAGCATGGTAAAGCGGTTCGCATGTCACCAGGCTGTGCGGTCAACAGAGGATCGGAGTAGAATAGAGTAGTCTTTATTATCTCCGAGTCGCAATTCCTTTTGCAGCACATGTCAAGAACAATGAATAAATGACAACGTATTATACAGTCATGGCCAAAAGTATTGAGAATGACACAAATATGAATTTTCACAAAGTCTGCTGCCTCAGTTTGTATGATTGCAATTTGCATATACTCCAGAATGTTATGAAGAGTGATCAGATTAATTGCAAATAATTGCAAAGTCCCTATTTTCAATGACAATGAACTGAATCCCCCAAAAACATTTCCACTGCATTTCAGCCTTGCCACAAAAGGACCAGCTGACATCATGTCAGTGATTCTCTCGTTAACACAGGTGTGAGTGTTGATGAGGACAAGGCTGGAGATCACTCTGTCATGCTGATTGAGTTTGAATAACAGACTGGAAGCTTCAAAACGAGGGTGGTGCTTGGAATCATTGTTCTTCCTCTGTCAATCATGGTTACCTGCAAGGTAACATGTGCCATCATCATTACTTTGCACAAAAAGGGCTTCACAGGCAAGGATAGTGCTGCCAGTAAGTTTGCACCTAAATCAAACATTTATCAGATCATCAAGAACTTCAAGAAGAGCGGTTCAATTGTTATGAAGAAGGCTTCAGGGCGCCCAAGAAAGTCCAACAAGCGCCAGGACCATCTCCTAAAGTTGATTCAGCTGTGGGATCGGGGCACCACCAGTACAGAGCTTGCTCAGAAATGGCAGCAGGCAGGTGTGAGTGCATCTGCACGCACAGTGAGGCGAAGACTTGGAGGATGGCCTGGTGTCAAGAAGGGCAGCAAAGAAGCCACTTCTCTCCAGGAAAAACATCAGGGGCAGACTAATATTCTGCAAAAGGTAAAGGGATTGGACTGCTGAGGACTGGGGTAAAGTCATTTTATCTGATGAATCCTCTTTCCGATTGTTTGGGGCATCCGGAAAAAGCAAGGTGAGCGCTACCATCAGTCCTGTGTCATGCCAACAGTAAAGTATCCCGAGACCATTCATATGTGGTGTTGCTTCTCAGCCAAGGGAGTGGGCTCACTCACAATTTTGCCTAAGAACACAGCCATGAATAAAGAATGGTACATCCTCCGAGAGCAACTTCTCCCAACCATCCAGGAACAGTTTGGTGATGAACAATGCCTTTTCCAGCATGATGGAGCACATTGCCATAAGGCAAAAGTGATAACTAAGTGGCTCGGGGAACAAAACATTGATATTTTGGGTCCATGGCCAGGAAACTCCCCAGAACTTAATCCCATTGAGAACTTGTGGTCAATCCTCAAAAACCCACAAATTCTGACAAACTCCAAGCATTGATTATGCAAGAATTGGCTGCCATGACAGCATGCCAGGGCGGATAGCAGAGGTCTTGAAAAAGAAGGGTCAACACTGCAAATATTGACTCTTTGCATCAACTTCATGTAATTGTCAATAAAAGCCTTTGATACTTATGAAATGCTTGTAATTATATTTCAGTATTCCATAGTAACATTTGACAAAAATATCCACATTTCCAACAAGTCAGTTCGTCAAATCTCTGCCCTGCTGGAGCTGCCCTGGTCAACTCTAAGTGCTGTTATTGTGAAGTGGAAATGTCTAGGAGCAACAACGGCTCAGCTGCGAAGTGATAGACCACACAAGCTCACAGAACGAGATTTCCGAATTTCCAAACTGCCTCTGGAAGCAACATCAGCACAAGAAGTGTTCGTCTGGAGCTTCATGAAATGTGTTGCCATGGCCCGAGCAGCTGCACACAAGCCAAAGGTCACCATGAGCATTGCCAAGCGTTGGCTGGAGTTGTGTAACTTGAGAACTTGATTGGCCTGCACAGAGCCTTTACCCCAACCCCCTGAACACCTTTGATATGAAGTGGAACGCCGACTGCAAGCCAGGCCTAATCGCCCCAAATCTGTGCCCCACATCACTAATGCTCTTTTGGCTGAGTGGAAGCATGTCCCCATAGCAATGTTCCAACATCTAGTGGAAAGCATTCACAGAAGAGTGGAGGCTGTTATAGCAGCAAAGGGGGGACCAACTCCATTTTAATACCCATGATTTTGGAATGAGATGTTCGAAGAGCAGGTGTCCACATAGTTTTGAGAAATGTGTCCCCATGGGATGAAACTGTTCTAAGAGGGTTATCAGAAATCTAAAGGGAGGTTTGGAACGGTGAAGAATTTCATTTTATTTTATTTTATTAATTTAACTAGGCAAGTCAGTTAAGAACAAATTCTTATTTACAATGATGGCCAACCCCGGCCAAACCCGGACGACGCTGGGCCAATTGTGCACCGCACTTTGAGACTCGCAGTCACGGCTGGATGTGATACAGCCTGGATGTATTGAGGGATACCCCTTCTCACCCACTTCACCTCTACCCCAAACCTCCACCCCCACATCTCCCCAGCCACATCTTTCCCCATGGGCCAAGTCCCTCTTGAGTTGCCTGCCTGCATGACTGCTGGAACTGATGGAATCATCTAATACGCATGAACATGCAACATGATTATGAGGTCACTCAACTTTCCTGGAAAGAGCCAGGGCAATAGTCCAAGTCCCAACCCCAGCCCCGACATGGCCTGCCAAGCCAACTGAACTGGCTAACATGTGCCGTCTCTCTCTCACGGCCGAAGCACAGCATATCAACCGTCCATCCTGCTTTATCCACACAGCACTAAGTACTGTAGTTTGTCTCAACAGCCTTTGTAATAAGATCAAACTTGCTTCCCTGAAACCCAACCTTTGTTTTATCTGACGGAGGCATGAGATGAGATTCTATTAATACCGATGGAGCTCCAATTTGGCTGGCTGGCTGCGATGCTGACTCCCTGTGGAGGAGCTCGGGCTCGGAAAAGGTTAGATGCAGCAATTACGCAGGTGGGCTCTGAATAAGCCTGCAAGGGTGAGGATGAGACGATGATGATTCTACCCTGATCACTGGGTTTCAACTAGGTGGTAGCTAGCAGCAGCTGCAGAGAGAGAGGACGTGTGCAGGTGAAATGGATGCCATTCTGCCGATAATGACTTGCCTTGTTTTTGTAGAAGCGTTGATGAGATGTTCTTTTCAAAGGAACAGCAGCAATTAGGGAAGGACATCTTTCACCTAGCCGGATCGGTACCTGCATAATACAATGATAAACATCAGTGAATTGTACAGTCCATAATCACCACTAAAATCGACTTGTTTTGCAGCGATTTGGAGACACAAATCTGGGTTGTTGTTGTTCTTCTTCTTCTTCCAGTGGATTATGGGGTAGCAGCACGGCAAGACATCATTAGTCTTCTACTGCCGTTGACCCCTGTGATTCATTTAATTGTCTGGTAATTGCTATTCTCTCTGCCATGCACAATATATATAGAGCGATTATATTTAGCTTCCCCTCTCAATGGCTCTTCGTGCTAAATTACAGATACTGCGTGTGAAGGGCTCCATTGTGGCCTGTCGTCTGAGGGTGAATGACAGATAGAGAGGGGGGCGGGAAGAAGGGAGGGAGGGAGGAGGGAGGGGGGAGGGACGGAGGAACTCCTTTTACATGGTTACATTGCAGTCCTGACACTTGTTTTGTTGCCACATGTGTTCTAGAGGAGGAAGAGGAAACTAGAGGAGGTTGGTGACAGTAGTGACTAGCCCAGAGTTTTTATTCTCTTGTGTTGCCATGGTGCTGTCAAGAAGACTTGATTGAACATTTGTTTTTTCATTTATTTCATGACAGCCGTGCCTATGAAGTAGAAAACTGTGATGAACTTAATGAGTGAAGATATTGATAAAACGTGACTTTTATGAATATTACGGAAGGCTTTGAGTGGGAAAAAGGAAATAATATAAACCTAATTCTTATCCGTATCAATTTGCATCAATTCTCCTACAGTGCCTTGCGAAAGTATTCAGCCCTCTTGAACTTTGCGACCTTTTGCCACATTTCAGGCTTCAAACATAAAGATATAAAACTGTATTTTTTTGTGAAGAATCAACAACAAGTGGGACACAATCATGAAGTGGAACGACATTTATTGGATACTTCAAACTTTTTTAACAAATCAAAAACTGAAAAATTGGGCGTGCAAAATTATTCAGCCCCCTTAAGTTAATACTTTGTAGCGCCACCTTTTGCTGAGATTACAGCTGTAAGTCGCTTGGGGTATGTCTCTGTCAGTTTTGCACATCGAGAGACTGACATTTTTTCACATTCCTCCTTGCAAAACAGCTCGAGCTCAGTGAGGTTTGATGGAGAGCATTTGTGAACAGCAGTTTTCAGTTCTTTCCACAGATTCTCGATTGGATTCAGGTCTGGACTTTGACTTGGCCATTCTAACACCTGGATATGTTTATTTTTGAACCATTCCATTGTAGATTTTGCTTTATGTTTTGGATCATTGTCTTGTTGGAAGACAAATCTCCATCCCAGTCTCAGGTCTTTTGCAGACTCCATCAGGTTTTCTTCCAGAATGGTCCTGTATTTGGCTCCATCCATCTTCCCATCAATTTTAACCATCTTCCCTGTCCCTGCTGAAGAAAAGCAGGCCCAAACCATGATGCTGCCACCACCATGTTTGACAGTGGGGATGGTGTGTTCACGGTGATAAGATGTGTTGCTTTTACGCCAAACATAATGTTTTGCATTGTTGCCAAAAGTTCAATTTTGGTTTCATCTGACCAGAGCACCTTCTTCCACATGTTTGGTGTGTCCCCCAGGTGGCTTGTGGCAAACTTTAAACAACACTTTTTATGGACATCTTTAAGAAATGGCTTTCTTCTTGCCACTCTTCCATAAAGGCCAGATTTGTGCAATATACGACTGATTGTTGTCCTATGGACAGAGTCTCCCACCTCAGCTGTAGATCTCTGCAGTTCATGCAGAGTGATCATGGGCCTCTTGGCTGCATCTCTGATCAGTCTTCTCCTTGTATGAGCTGAAAGTTTAGAGGGACGGCCAGGTCTTGGTAGATTTGCAGTGGTCTGATACTCCTTCCATTTCAATATTATCGCTTGCACAGTGCTCCTTGGGATGTTTAAAGCTTGGGAAATCTTTTTGTATCCAAATCCAGCTTTAAACTTCTTCACAACAGTATCTCGGACCTGCCTGGTGTGTTCCTTGTTCTTCATGATACTCTCTGCGCTTTTAACGGACCTCTGAGACTATCACAGTGCAGGTGCATTTATACGGAGACTTGATTACACACAGGTGGATTGTATTTATCATCATTAGTCATTTAGGTCAACATTGGATCATTCAGAGATCCTCACTGAAATTCCGGAGAGTGTTTGCTGCACTGAAAGTAAAGGGGCTGAATAATTTTGCACGCCCAATTTTTCAGTTTTTGATTTGTTAAAAAAGTTTGAAATATCCAATAAATGTCGTTCCACTTCATGATTGTGTCCCACTTGTTGTTGATTCTTCACAAACAAAATACAGTTTTATATCTTTATGTTTGAAGCCTGAAATGTGGCAAAAGGTCGCATAGTTCAAGGGGGCCGAATACTTTCGCAAGGCACTGTATCTGGTGTGCAATGTGGGCCTCTGTGTATAGAGATAGAAATCCTACTCGGGGCCTGTGTTTTGCGCAATCATATGACAGAGCACGATTTTATCCTGTATTTTAAGCCTTATCCAGAAATGAGAAATACACAAAAAATAAAAGGCATTGTTTGAGGATGGTGCTGGACTATCTGACATAAAAAGAAAAGGCATTGCCTGAGGATGGTGCTGGACCATCTGACATAAAAAGAAAAGGCATTGTCTGAGGATGGTGCTGGACCATCTGACATAAAAAGAAAAGGCATTGTCTGAGGATGGTGCTGGACCATCTGACATAAAAAGAAAAGGCATTGTCTGAGGATGGTGCTGGACCATCTGACATAAAAAGAAAAGGCATTGTCTGAGGATGGTGCTGGACCATCTGACATAAAAAGAAAAGGCATTGTCTGAGGATGGTGCTGGACCATCTGACATAAAAAGAAAAGGCATTGTCTGAGGATGGTGCTGGACCATCTGACATAAAAAGAAAAGGCATTGTCTGAGGATGGTGCTGGACCATCTGACATAAAAAGAAAAGGCATTGTCTGAGGATGGTGCTGGACCATCTGACATAAAAAGAAAAGGCATTGTCTGAGGATGGTGCTGGACCATCTGACATAAAAAGAAAAGGCATTGTCTGAGGATGGTGCTGGACCATCTGACATAAAAAGAAAAGGCATTGTCTGAGGATGGTGCTGGACCATCTGACATAAAAAGAAAAGGCATTGTCTGAGGATGGTGCTGGACCATCTGACATAAAAAGAAAAGGCATTGTCTGAGGATGGTGCTGGACCATCTGACATAAAAAGAAAAGGCATTGTCTGAGGATGGTGCTGGACCATCTGACATAAAAAGAAAAGGCATTGTCTGAGGATGGTGCTGGACCATCTGACATAAAAAGAAAAGGCATTGTCTGAGGATGGTGCTGGACCATCTGACATAAAAAGAAAAGGCATTGTCTGAGGATGGTGCTGGACCATCTGACATAAAAAGAAAAGTGGACAGTTTGATCAAAAAAATTTCAATAAATGTTCAAATCCAGGCAAGTTGAGCCTCCCGAGTGGTGCAGCGGTCTAAGGCACTGCACCGCAGTGTTTGAGGTGTCCCTATAGACCCATATTCGATCCAGGGCTGTGTCGCAGCCAGCCGCGACCGTGAGACCCATGAGGTGGTACAATTGAGGTGCTCAATTATCCGGGTTAGGGGAGGGTTTGGCCGGCTTGGATGTCCTCGTCCCATCACGCTCTAGCGACTCCTGTGGCGGGCTGGGCGCATGTACTATACGTTGACACGGTCGCCAGTTGTACTGTGTTTCCTCCAACACATTGATGCGTCTGGCTTCCAGGTTAAGCGAGCAGCGTATCAAGAAGCATTGCGACTTGGCGTTCGTGTTTCAGAGGATGCATGGCTCTTGACGTTCGCCTCACCCGAGTCCGTACGGGAGTTGCAGCGATGGGACAAGACTGTACCTTCCAATTGGATATCACGAAAAAAAGGCAAAAATAATAATATTCCATGCATGTCACATGATTGCACAAAACACAGGACCCACCCCATCATGGAAAGTTTCAGTGCTGATTGATGAGTGATCCATTGTGTAGATAGCAGTAAAGCAGAACCCTGGGGTTACAAAATGGACATCCACTGTCTCAACTCCACACTGGGGTCACATTATAGACATCCACTCTCTACGCTCCACACTGGGGTTACATTATAGACATCATCTCCTTAGTTTTGTTGACGTTGAGTGTGAGGTTATTGTCCTGACACCACACTCCGAGGGCCCTCACCTCCTCCCTGTAGGCCGTCTCGTTGTTGTTGGTAATCAAGCCTACCACTGTTGTGTCGTCCGCAAACTTGATGATTGAGTTGGAGGCATGCGTTGCCGCGCAGTCGTGGGTGAACAGGGAGTACAGGAGAGGGCTCAGAACGCACCCTTGTGGGGCCCCAGTGTTGAGGATCAGCGGGGTGGAGATGTTGTCGCCTACCCTCACCACCTGGGGGCGGCCCGTCAGGAAGTCCAGTACCCAGTTGCACAGGGCGGGGTCGAGACCCAGGGTCTCGAGCTTGATGACGAGCTTGGAGGGTACTATGGTGTTAAATGCCGAGCTGTAGTCGATGAACATCATTCTCACATAGGTATTCCTCTTGTCCAGATGGGTTAGGGCAGTGTGCAGTGTGGTTGAGATTACGTCGTCTGTGGACCTATTTGGGCGGTAAGCAAATTGGAGTGGGTCTAGGGTGTCAGGTAGGGTGGAGGTGATATGGTCCTTGACTAGTCTCTCAAAGCACTTCATGATGACGGAAGGGAGTGCTACGGGGCGGTAGTCGTTTAGCTCAGTTACCTTAGCTTTCTTGGGAACAGGAACAATGGTGGCCCTCTTGAAGCATGTGGGAACAGCAGACTGGTATAGGGAATGATTGAATATGTCCGTAAACACACCAGCAAGCTGGTCTGAGCATGCTCTGAGGGCGCGGCTGGGGATGCCGTCTGGGCCTGCAGCATTGCGAGGGTTAACACGTTTAAATGTTTTACTCACCTCGGCTGCAGTGAAGGAGAGACCGCATGTTTCCGTTGCAGGCCGTGTCAGTGGCACTGTATTGTCCTCAAAGCGGGCAAAAAAGTTATTTAGTCTACCTGGGAGCAAGACATCCTGGTCCGTGACTGAGCTGGATTTCTTCTTATAGTCCGTGATTGACTGTAGACCCTGCCACATACCTCTTGTGTCTGAGCCGTTGAATTGAGATTCTACCTTGTCTCTATACTGACGCTTAGCTTGTTTGATAGCCTTACGGAGGGAATAGCTGCACTGTTTGTATTCGGTCATATTACCAGTCACCTTGCCCTGATTAAAAGCAGTGGTTCGCGCTTTCAGTTTCACGCGAATGCTGCCATCAATCCACGGTTTCTGGTTAGGGAATGTTTTAATCATTGCTATGGGAACGACATCTTCATCGCACGTTCTAATGAACTCGCACACCGAATCAGCGTATTCGTCAATGTTGTTGCCTGACGCAATACGAAACATGTCCCAGTCCACGTGATGGAAGCAGTCTTGGAGTGTGGAATCAGCTTGGTCGGACCAGCGTTGGACAGACCTCAGCGTGGGAGCTTCTTGTTTCAGTTTCTGTCTGTAGGCAGGGATCAGCAAAATGGAGTCGTGGTCAGCTTTTCCCGAAAGGGGGGCGGGGCAGGGCCTTATATGCGTCGCGGAAGTTAGAATAACAGTGATCCAAGGTTTTGCCAGCCCTGGTGGCGCAATCGATATGCTGATACATTTTAGGGAGTCTTGTTTTCAGATTAGCCTTGTTAAAATCCCCAGCTACAATGAATGCAGCCTCAGGATGTATGGATTCCAGTTTGCAAAGAGTCAAATAAAGTTTGTTCAGAGCCATCGATGTGTCTGCTTGGGGGGGAATATATACGGCTGTGATTATAATCGAAGAGAATTCTCTTGGTAGATAATGCGGTCTGCATTTGATTGTGAGGAATTCTAAATCAGGTGAACAGAAGGATTTGAGTTCCTGTATGTTTCTGTGATCACACCACGTCTCGTTAGCCATAAGGCATACGCCCCCGCCCCTCTTCTTACCAGAAATGTGTTTGTTTCTGTCGGCGCGATGCGTGGAGAAGCCCGCTGGCTGCGCCGCCACCGAAAGCGTCTCTCCAGTGAGCCATGTTTCCGTGAAGCAAAGAACGTTACAGTCTCTGATGTCCCTCTGGAATGCTACCCTTGCTCGGATTTCATCAACCTTGTTGTCAAGAGACTGGACATTGGCGAGAAGAATGCTAGGAAGTGGGGCACGATGTGCCCGTCTACGTAGTCTGACCAGAAGACCGCCTCGTTTCACTCTTTTACGAAGTCGTTTTTTTGGGTCGCCGACTGGGATCCATTCCGTTGTCCTGGTTGAAAGGCAGAACACAGGATCCGCTTCGCGAAAGTCATATTCTTGGTCGTACTGATGGTGAGTTGACGCTGATCTTATATTCAGTAGTTCTTCTCGACTGTATGTAATGAAACCTAAGATGACCTGGGGTACTAATGTAAGAAATAACACGGAAAAAAACAAAAAACTGCATAGTTTCCTAGGAACGCGAAGCGAGGCGGCCATCTCTGTCGGCGCCGGAAGTGGTATACGCTCCACACTGGGGTTACATTATAGACATCCACTCTCTACGCTCCACACTGGGGTTACATTATAGACATCCGCTCTCTACGCTCCACACTGGGGTTACATTATAGACATCCACTCTCTACGCTCCACACTTCCCTACAGGTTCAGTGAAACAACACTGTTCACACCAGTTGGGTCTGAGTCACATAGCTCTTCCTGCTGCAACACACACACACACACACACACACACACACACACACACACACACACACACACACACACACACACACACACACACACACACACACACACACACACACACACACACACACACACACACACACACACACACACAGAGGGAGTAAGACAGGGGGAGGGAGGGAGAGGAGAGAGAGTGAGCGCGCGAGAGAGGAATGAGCGTGACACAGATGTGAGAGGGTGATGGATGAGAGTGGCCTACCGCTGATGTTATCCAGTGAAAATACCAGATTACTCAAGTCCTCCCCCCTTTCCCTCCCTCTCTTCCTCCCTCTCTCTGGCCAGAGATAGCCACAGTCATTCCAACAGAGAGGGAGACTGTGATGGAGGAAAGGTGTGGGGGAGGGGGAGATTCCTGATTCCCTGACTCATTTGTAATTCCTTGATTATCTCCATGAAGGGGAGAGGAGAGGGAGGGGGGCAGAGAGACCTGAACAGCTTAATAATGTGTACATTCTCACAGAGAGGCACGACCAGGCTCTATGCCTATAAAAATAGCAAGGAACGACCACAGAAGCCCACGGTATAAACTGAACTGCCATTTCAGTTTGAACTCTATCATTTCAGTTTGAACTGTGCCATTTCAGTTTTAACTGTGCCATTTCAATATGAACTGTGCCATTTCAGTTTGAACTCTACCATTTCAGTTTGAACTCTACCATTTCAGTTTGAACTCTACCATTTCAGTTTGAACTCTACCATTTCAGTTTGAACTCTACCATTTCAGTTTGAACTCTACCATTTCAGTTTGAACTCTACCATTTCAGTTTGAACTCTACCATTTCAGTTTGAACTCTACCATTTCAGTTTGAACTCTACCATTTCAGTTTGAACTCTACCACTTCAGTTTGAACTCTACCACTTCAGTTTGAACTCTACCACTTCAGTTTGAACTCTACCACTTCAGTTTGAACTCTACCACTTCAGTTTGAACTCTTCCATTTCAGTTTGAACTCTACCATTTCAGTTTAACACTATTATTACATTTTAATTACCTGTCATTGTGCTTCACAACATGAACATCTTCAAGATTCATCTGAATATGTGTCTCTATTACTGATATACCCTTTATTTCTCCTCTTCATGTCCCGTAGGGTGTCAAACAGAACATCCCTTTCATGTGAAGTGTTGAATCCACCTGGATGACATGACAAGACAATTAGCGTCATCCTGTCTCATCTGATCATCACAGACGTTACGACTGCTGAGGAGTCTCAGAGACCCAGGTTAGTCACTGAAACGATTAGCACAGACAGACGCACAGTTTAGTACATCTGAAGATGATCATTCATGTCTGTCTGTCTGCACAGATATCGGAGACAAAACCCAAGCAAAAACAAAATGCCTTGACTCAGGCGGAGAGGAAAGGGAGCGAGTCGGGTAAAATGTGACCACGACTGGTTTATACCAAGTTATGCATTTGTATCTTCCACTGGTCAAAATGTTGCTCCAAAATGATGTCTGGTTCAAAACCAGGTTGCTGGTTGTAGTCCCCGAGTCGACTATGTGACAAATCTGTCGATGAGCCCTTGAGCAAGGCATTTAACCGTAATTGGTCCTGTATGTCAGTCTGGATTAGAGCTTCTGCTAAATGACTGAAATGTCAAATGTCATGTCATTAATAGACAAACACTGACTACTTACAATCAGGACTCATATTGTTGAATTAGTGACAAAATTTGCCACAGTGACACCATTCACTCAAACCTAAACCACTTTACAGCCTGTCCACACAGCTAGTGATTTAAAGGGTTAAGAAGAGCTCTCACATACCAAGGCCACACTTACTGTCCCTTTGATCCTTCAGACATGGTATTTAAGAATCCTCAAAGCAGATAACGTGTAGGAAAGAAATTACATCATTTACATCAAAATTGTCATCAACCACACCTGTCATTATCCTGATCCAGTCTTCCATCTCACCTGCAACCCCACAGTACCTGTCTAATTATCTATTCAACGAGAGCAGCAGCAGCCTCTATCATACCACTAATGATAATCCCATCCACAGCTACTGTAACAACTAGCATGGTAATCCACATGACGACCATGACAACACAGCCAGCCTCAGAGATGGTGATGGAGATAGTGGGTGGCCAGAGATGGAGATAGATGTAATCGCCTGTTGGATCTCATTTCATGGTTCAGCCATAAACAGACAGAGTACAGGACCGTGTCCAGGGTCTAATACAGCACCGTGTCCAGGGTCTAATACAGCACCGTGTCCAGGGTCTAATGCAGCACTGTGTCCAGGGTCTAATACAGCAACGTGTCCAGGGTCTAATACAGCACCATGTCCAGGGTCTAATACAGCACCGTGTCCAGGGTCTAATACAGCACCGTGTCCAGGGCCTAATACATCACCGTGTCCAGGGTCTAATACAGCACCGTGTCCAGGGTCTAATACAGCACCCGTGTCCAGGGTCTAATACAGCACCGTGTCCAGGGTCTAATACAGCACTGTGTCCAGGGTCTAATACATCATCGTGTCCAGGGTCTAATACAGCACCGTGTCCAGGGTCTAATACATCACCGTGTCCAGGGTCTAATACAGCACCGTGTCCAGGGTCTAATACAGCACCGTGTCCAGGGTCCAGGGTCTAATACAGCACCGTCATACAGCACCGTGTCCAGGGTCTAATACAGCACCGTGTCCAGGGTCTAATTCAGCACCGTGTCCAGGGTCTAATACAGCACCGTGTCCAGGGTCTAAAACAGCACCGTGTCCAGGGTCTAATACAGCACCGTGTCCAGGGTCTAATACAGCACCAGTGTCCAGGGGGTCTAATACAGCACCGTGTCCAGGGTCTAATACAGCACCGTGTCCAGGGTCTAATACAGCACCGTGTCCAGGGTCTAATACAGCACCGTGTCCAGGGTCTAATACAGCACCGTGTCCAGGGTCTAATACAGCACCGTGTCCAGGGTCTAATACAGCACCATGTCCAGGGTCTAATACAGCACCGTGTCCAGGGTCTAATACAGCACCGTGTCCAGGGTCTAATACAGCACCGTGTCCAGGGTCTAATACAGCACCGTGTCCAGGTGTCCAGGGTCTAATACAGCACCGTGTCCAGGGTCTAATACAGCACCGTGTCCAGGGTCTAATACAGCACTGTGTCCAGGGTCTAATACAGCACCGTGTCCAGGGTCTAATACAGCACCGTGTCCAGGGTCTAATACAGCACCGTGTCCAGGGTCTAATACAGCACCGTGTCCAGGGTCTAATACAGCACCGTGTCCAGGGTCTAATACAGCACCGTGTCCAGGGTCTAATACAGCACCGTGTCCAGGGTCTAATACAGCACCGTGTCCAGGGTCTAATACAGCACCGTGTCCAGGGTCTAATACAGCACCGTGTCCAGGGTCTAATACAGCACCGTGTCCAGGGTCTAATACAGCACCGTGTCCAGGGTGTAATACAGCAGTGTGACTGCGTCCCAAATGGCACCCTGTTCCAGTAGCGGTGCATGGTTAACATCACTGGGGAAGTCAACACTAGTTAACATTAGCCTTCTACATCTAGGTACATACTGAACTATCATCCTTTCATGCCAGGGGCAAAACAATGTTTCAATTAATGGTTGGATCAGAATCACTATTGTAATCAGTACGGACAATGAACTAAAACCACAAGTTCAAATCTCCATTCATGGCTAATTCTGGGACAATTTTAGCTAGTTTGCTGGCTGACCACGCGAGGACAACAACACAATGAGATGCAACAAGTCTTTCTGTCATTGAAGTATGTTCTCAATGGGATTTGATAGGAGTGGCACCAAAATCCGAGCTGGCTTCCATGGACGCTTTCTTTTTGGTGAGCCAGTACCATTTACAGTTAAGCGCGCTCCATTTTCCTCAACCCTGAAATTAGTGCTTCTCAATTATTTTCTGTTGCGCCCCCCCTAGGGAGAAGTAAACATTTTGCGCTCCCAACTCCGCGACTGTAAATAGTATCATTTGTCTATAAAATTGTTATAAGTACACCTCTGCATAACATTGTATCCTTATTAACATGAAATAAAACAAAAAAAGAAAACAGAAAGAAATATAGATCAACTTACAAAGAAAAACTTTATTAGCATTGTTTTTTAGTCTGTAAGAGAAAAGACTTAAAGTGCATCAATTTGCCTGAAATGTAAAAAAAAATTAAAACCTTATTTAAACTGTAAACATTTTTTGACCATTTGATACCGAAAAATAAAATTTAATATATTCAATAAATAATAATAAATTAAAATTGATCAGCAACATTAACTCAGGAGCACAATATATGAAACACTTTGACCTGTAAAGCAAAAATTAATAAAACAATTAGTGCAGATTTTTTAAAATCAAAATGAGGAAGTCAGGATTAATGGCTACAATGAGCACGTTTTTCAGAGCACAGCTTTTCGAAGCGGGGTTTGAAGCATGATACTGAGAGTTGTTTTGCTGGAACCTGTACTTGGTCTTCAGTGCAGCAAGTCTCACAAAGCTAAGATGTTGCAAAAGGAAGAAGAATGCCCATGGCCCTCTGCCCTAAGAGTGGATACTGCCTCTCTACACTCAGCTAGAATTCACTCAGTGTCTGTGATGTGAACCTCAGTCTCAATGTGGAGTCAGACGTCATATCAATGAACTGGTCCTCCTCTGCAGAGCTGAAACCAGTTGGAGCTGGTGCATTGAAATGATCTCTCACCCAGTCATATTGGGAACTTTTGTCAGGGAAGTACTTTTTAAAGAATTCATGCAGGTTCATGAATGAATCAGTACTTCCTTCATCAAGTCGCCTGCCCCACATTGCAAGCTTTCGAGTGAAAGAGCTGATCTTGTCTGTGACCTGAGGGAGGTGTTTATCTTTCCTTTGAAGCTGTAGATTTAGTTCATTTAGCTTTCCAAATATGTCACTCAGGTAGGCCAGTTTTGCCAGGAAGTTTTCATCACAACATTTTTTCATACTTGTGCTCCTGCTCTGAAAACATTCTTATCTGCTCTCTGAGCTCAAAAACTTGGGGCAAGACTTTTCCTCGTGACAGCCACCTTGCTTCACTGTGAAACAGCACAGCTTGATGTTCAGCTCCCATCTCCTCACAGATAGCAGAGAAGACTCTTGTTTTTAGTGGTCTGATCTTTATAAAATTGACTACACCTACAATGTCAGTCATAACCTCAATTCAGAGGAAAGGTGCCTTGATGCCAGTGCTTCTCTGTGTATAACAGTGTGTTCACTCAGCATTAGGTGAGGCCTTCTTGATGAGTGCCGAAGTCCTTTTCCCATCCCTGCCATGGTCTGTGCACCATCACTGCAAACACCAATGCAGTTCTCCCACTTTAGCCCATTCTCAGGCAGGAAGCAGTCCAGCATTCTGAATAGCTCTTCAGCTGTGGCTCTGTCTCTGACATATTTACAAAAGAGTAAATCGTCACACAGGAGTTTGTCGTGTCAAAACGTACATAAGCGATAAACAAACAGTCTTTGGTGCTGTCAGTTGCTTCATCGAACTGTAAGGCGAAACGTTTGTCTTTGAGTTTATCTACCATCTGTTCTTTAAGATCGTTAGCCATGTCATTTATACGTCTGGCGACGGTGTCATTGGACAGAGGGATAGTTTTTATTTTTGCATCACTTGCGTCATCCAGCAGGACAGAGACCAGGTCTAATGCTGCAGGCAGTATCAGCTCCTCTGCTATGGGGGTTGTTGCACAGCAATTTGGTACGCCACCTTATAGGATGCTAACAGTGCTGGTTTACTGAAGTAGCATTCACAAAGCGGGACGAATGTTGGCAATATCTGGCACGTTTTCACTGAAAAAAACTCAGCGGCTTATCAGCGTGATTGGGGCGTGATGTCTTTAAGTGGCGCCTTAATTTATTTGGCTTCATGCTGTCCGCTGCCAACATTTTTTGACATAGTAAACAGACCGGTCTTTCCTCGTCTCTTACCGTAGTCACAGTGAAGCCAAACGCTACATACGCTTCATCATATCTCCTCGTCTCCCACCGTAGTCACAGTGAAGCCAAGCGTTACATACGCTTCCTCATATCTCCTCGTCTCCCACTGTAGTCACAGTGAAGCCAAGCTCTACATACGCTTCGTCATATTTCCTCGTCTCCCACTGTAGTCACAGTGAAGCCAAGCTCTACATACGCTTCCTCATATCTCCTCGTCTCCCACCGTAGTCACAGTGAAGCCAAGCGCTACATACGCTTCATCATATCTCCTCGTCTCCCACAGTAGTCACAGTGAAGCCAAGCTCTACATACGCTTCATCATATCTCCTCGTCTCCCACAGTAGTCACAGTGAAGCCAAGCTCTACATACGCTTCGTCATATCTCCTCGTCTCCCACCGTAGTCACAGTGAAGCCAAGCGCTACATACGCTTCCTCATATCTCCTCGTCTCCCACCGTAGTCACAGTGAAGCCAAGCGCTACATACGCTTCATCATATCTCCTCGTCTCCCACAGTAGTCACAGTGAAGCCAAGCTCTACATACGCTTCGTCATATCTCCTCGTCTCCCACCGTAGTCACAGTGAAGCCAAGCTCTACATACGCTTCATCATATCTCCTCGTCTCCCACCGTAGTCACAGTGAAGCCAAGCGCTACATATGCTTCATCATATCTCCTCGTCTCCCACCGTAGTCACAGTGAAGCCAAGCGCTACATACGCTTCATCATATCTCCTCGTCTCCCACCGTAGTCACAGTGAAGCCAAGCGCTACATACGCTTCCTCATATCTCCTCGTCTCCCACCGTAGTCACAGTGAAGCCAAGCGCTACATACGCTTCATCATATCTCCTCGTCTCCCACCGTAGTCACAGTGAAGCCAAGCTCTACATACGCTTCATCATATCTCCTCGTCTCCCACCGTAGTTGTACTCTACCCTGTGGCCTATATATTATACTATAAACTGATGGCATATATATTATACCATAAACTGATTGACTATGTTGTACAATAAACTGATGGCCGATATATTCTACTCTACCCTACTGGCCTACGCATTCTATTCTCTGATGGCCCATATATTGAACTCTCCCCTGATGGCCTATATATTGTACTCTACCCTACTGGCCTACGCATTCTATTCTCTGATGGCCCATATATTGAACTCTCGCCTGATGGCCTATATATTGTACTCTACCCGAATGGCCCATATATGGTACTATAAACTGATGGCCGATATATTCTACTCTACCCTACTGGCCTACGTATTCTATTCTCTGATGGCCCATATATTGAACTCTCCCCTGATGGCCTATATATTGTACTCTACCCTACTGGCCTACGTATTCTATTCTCTGATGGCCCATATATTGAACTCTCCCCTGATGGCCTATATATTGTACTCTACCCGAATGGCCCATATATGGTACTATAAACTGATGGCCTATATATTGTACTCTCCCCCGATGGCCCATATATTGTACTCTCCCCTGATGGCCCATATATTGTACTCTCCCCTGATGGCCCATATATTGTACTCTCCCCTGATGGCCGATATATTGTACTCTCCCCTGATGGCCCATATATTGTACTCTACCCGGATGGCCCATATATGGTACTATAAACTGATGGCCCATATATTGTACTCTCCCCTAATGGCCTATGTATTGTACTGTACACCGATGGCCTATATATTGTACTATAAATGGAGGGCCTATATATTGTACTATAAACTGGGGGCCTATATATTGTACTATAAACTGAGGGCCTATATATTGTACTATAAACTGAGGGCCTATATATTGTACTATAAACTGATGGCCTATATATTGTACTATAAACTGGGGGCCTATATATTGTACTACACTGCTCAAAAAAATAAAGGGAACACTTAAACAACACAATGTAACTCCAAGTCAATCACACTTCTGTGAAATCAAACTGTCCACTTAGGAAGCAACGCTGATTGACAATACATTTCCCATGCTGTTGTGCAAATGGAATAGAAACAGGTATGAATTATAGACATTTAGCAGGACACCCCCAATAAAGGAGTGATTCTGCAGGTGGGGACCACAGACCACTTCTCAGTTCCTATGCTTCCTGGCTGATGTTTTGGTCACTTTTGAACAACGACATTAAAACCTCTCCAGGGTATGTGGGACCCTAGCGTCCCATCTAGCCAACATCCAATGAGATTGCAGAGCGCCAAATTCAAATACAGAAATGCTCATTATAAAAATTCAGAAAACAAAACATATTTTACATGGATTTAAAGATTAACTTCTTGTTAATCCAACCACGGTGTCAGATTTATAAAATGCTTTTCGGCGAAAGCATACCTAGCCCAGAACATACCCAGCCCAGAACATAGCCCAGTTGACAAATTATTCCAAACAGTAACCAGCCAAGCAGAAGCGTTACAAAACTCAGAAATAGAGATAAAATGAATCCCTTACCTTTGATGATTTTCATATGGTGGCACTCAGAAGACATTAATTGTAATGGTTGTATTCGGTGGAAGGAGAGGAGGACCAAAGCGCAGCGTGGTAAGTGTTCATATTTTAATTAAAACAACTGAACACTGAACAAAAACAACAAAACGACAAGCGAACAGTCCTGTAAGGTGACGAAAAACACTAAACAGAAAATAATCCCCACAACTAAAATGGGGAAAACAGGCCAAAGTATGATTCTCAATCAGAGACAACGATCGACAGCTGCCTCTGATTGAGAACCATACCAGGCCAAACAGAGAAATACAACATAGAAAAAAGAACATAGACTACCCACCCCAACTTATGCCCTGACCAAACTAACACAAAGACATAATAAAGGAACTAAGGTCAGAACGTGACAGTACCCCCCCCAAAGATGCGGACGCCGGCCGCAAAACCTGAACCTATAGGGGAGGGTCTGGGTGGGCGTCTGTCCGCAGTGGCGGCTCTGGCGCGGGACGTGGACCCCACTCCATCATAGTATTTGCCCACTTCTTTGCCCGCTTCAGTGGCGCCTTTAGAACGGCGATCCTTGCCGCCGACCTCGGACTGGGGACGCTTGCAGCGGGTTCCGAAAAGATGGGAGACTCCGACAGCACCTGGCTCTGGCAGCTCCTGACTGACGGGCGGCTCTGGCAGCTCCTGACTGATGGGCGGCTCTGGCAGCTCCTGACTGACGGGCGGCTCTGGCAGGAGCGCTGGACAGGAGGAAGACTCTGGCAGCGCTGGACAGGTGGGAGCACCTGGAAGCGCTGGACAGGAGGGAGCACCTGGAGGGAGGAGACGGAGAGACAGCCTGGTGCGGGCAACTCTGGCAGCGCTGGACAGGAGGGAGACTCTGGCAGTGCTGGACAGGAGGGAGACTGGCAGCGCTGGACAGGAGGGAGCACCTGAAGGGAGGAGACGGAGAGACAGCCTGGTACGTGGGGTTGCCACTGGAGGCCTGGTGCGTGGAGGAGGCACCGGATGGACTGGACCGTGGAGGCTCACTGGAGGTCTCGAGCACCGAGCCTGCACAACCTGTCCTGGCTGGATACTCCACGTAGCCCGGTCAGTGCGGCGGGGTGGAACAGACCGCACTGGGCTGTGCTGGCGAACCGGGGACGCCATGCATAGGGCTGGTGCCATATAACCCGGCCCGAGACCAGATGCGCTGAGCCGGCTTCATAGCACCTGGCTCGATGCCCACTCTAGCCCAGCCTATACGAGGCACACCGGGCTATGCCTGCATACTGGGGACCCCGTGCGCCTCATGGCATAACACGGTGCCAGCCCGGTCCACCTCTCTCCACGGTAAGCACAGAGAGTTCGCACAGGTCTCCTACCTGACTTAGCCACACTCCCCATGTGCCACCCCCAAGAAATCTTTGGGGCTGCCTCCCGTCCCTGTTGTGCTGCCGTGCTAGCTCCTCATAATGCCGCCTCTCGGCTTTGGCTGCCTCCAGCTCCTCCCGGGGGTGGCGATATTCCCCAGCCTGTGCCCAGGGTCCCCGACCGTCCAAAATCTCCTCCCATGTCCAGGAGTCCAGCACCCTCTGCTCCTGTTTACCACGCTGCTTGGTCCGGTTGTGGTGGGTGATTCTGTAACGGTTGTCTTCGGTGGAAGGAGAGGAGGACAAAGCGCAGCGTGGTAAGTGTTCATATTTTTTATAAAACAACTGAACACTGAACAAAAACAACAAAACGACAAACGAACAGTCCTGTAAGGTAACGAAAAACACTAAACGGATCATAACCACCCACAACTAAAATGGGGGAAAAACAGGCTACTTAAGTATGATTCTCAATCAGTGACAACGACAGCTGCCTCAGATTGAGAACCATACCAGGCCAAACACAGAAATACAACATAGAAAAAATTACTTAGACTACCCACCCCAACTCACGCCCTGACCAAACTAACACAAAGACATAATTAAGGAACTAAGGTCAGAACGTGACATTCATTTACTCAATAAATGTTCCTTTTGTTCGATAAAGTCTCTTTATATCCAAAAACCTCCGTTTTGTTTGTGCGTTTTCTTCAGTAATCCACAGGCTCAAACGCAGTCACAACAGGCAGACAAAAAAAATCTAAATTGTATCCGTATTGTAGAAACATGTCAAATTATGTTTATATTCAATCCTCAGCTTGTTTTTAGCCTAAATTATCTACAATATTTCAACCGGACAATAACGTCGTCAATATAAAAGGTAAACAAAAAATACACTCTCTAACCTCTGTAGTGCCTTTCGGTCGGAGGCAGAGCAGTTGCCATACCAGGCAGTGATGCAACATGTCACGATGCTCTCGATGGTGCAGCTGTAAAACCTTTTGAGGATCTCAGGACACAAGTAAAATATTTTCAGTCTCCTGAAGGGGAATAGGTTTTGTTGTGCTTGCTTCACTACTGACTTGGTGTCTGTTTGTTGGTGATGTGGACACCAAGGAACTTGAAGCTATCAACCTGCTCCACTACAGACCCTTATTTGAGAATGGGGGCGTGCTCGGTCCTCCTTTACCTGTAATCCACAATCATCTCCTTTGTCTTGATCACGTTGAGGGAGAGGTTGTTGTCCTTGCACCACACAGTCAGATCTCTGACCTCCTCCCAATAGGCTGTCTCGTTGTTGGTGATAAGGCCTACCACTGCTGTTTCATCAGCAAACTTAACGATGGTGTTGGAGTCGTGCATGGCCGTGCAGTCATGAGTGAACAGGGAGTACAGGAGGGCACTGAGCACACACCCCTGAGGGGCCCCCGTGTTGAGGATCAGCATGGCGGCTGTGTTGTGACCTACCCTTACCATCTGGGGGCGCCCATCAGGAAGTCCAGGATCCAGTTGTAGAGGGAGGTGTTTTGTCCCAGGTCCTTAGCTTAGTGATGAGCTTTGTGGGCACTATGGTGTTGAACGCTGAGCTGTAGTCAATGAATAGCATTCTCACATAGGTGTTACTTTTGTCCAGGTGGGAAAGGGCAGTGTGGAGTTAAATATAAATTGTATCATCTGTGGATCTGTTGGTGCGGTATGCAAATTGGAGTGGGTCTAGGGTTTCTGGGATAATGGTGTTAATGTGAGTCATGACCCGCCTTTCAAAGAATTCCATGGCTACAGACTTGAGTGCTACAGGTCGGTAGTCATTTAGGCAGGTTACCTTAGAGTTCTTGGGCACAGGGAGGTCTGCTTGAAACATGTTTGTATTGCAGACTCAGGCAGGGAGAGTAATTGGTGCTTCCTGCTTTAGTTTGCTTGTTAGCACGAATCAGGAGGATAAAATTGTGGTCAGATTTGCCAAATGGAGGGCGAGGGAGAGCTTTGTACACGTCTCTGTGTGTGGAGTAAAGGGGAGTCTAGAATGTTGTTACCTCCGGTTGCATATTTAACATGCTGATAGAAATTAGGTAAAACTGATTTATTAATTTTCCCTGCATTCAAGTCTTTGGCCACTAGGAGCGCCTTCTCTGGATGAGCATTTTCCTGTTTGCTTATGGCTGTATACAGCTAATTTCTGAGAGGTTGGTCTCTCTCTCAAAGACATTTCAGGTTGGTTTTTCTTTGGATTTTCTCCACGGTTCTCGCAGCAGCTCAGTTCAGGAGATGAGATCCCCCTTCTCCCCCAGCAGCTCAGTGTGTGAGATGAGATCTGCCTTCTCCCCCAGCAGCTCAGTTTATGAGAAGAGATCCCCCTTTTCCCCCAGCAGCTCAATGTGTGAAATGAGCTCCCACCTCTCCCCCATGGTTCTCCCAGCAGCTCAGTGTGTGCCTGCACTGACCATGAGAATAGAGACTCTCCACAGCTCAACGCTCCAGTGCCTGCTCTGACCACTAGAATAGAGACTCTCCACAGTTCCAAGCTCCAGTGCCTGCTCTGACCATGATAATAGAGACTCTCTACAGCTCAAAGATCCAGTGCTTGCTCTGACCACTAGAATAGAGACTCTCCACAGCTCCAAGCTCTAGGGCCTGCTCTGACCATGAGAATAGAAACTCTCCACAGCTTCAAGCTCCAGGGCCTGCTCTGACCATGAGAATAGAAACTCTCCACAGCTTCAAGCTCCAGGGCCTGCTCTGACCATGAGAATAGAAACTCTCCACAGCTTCAAGCACCAATGCCTGCTCTGACCATGAGAATAGAAACTCTCCACAGCTTCAAGCTCCAGGGCCTGCTCTGACCATGAGAATAGAAACTCTCCACAGCTTCAAGCTCCAGGGCCTGATCTGACCATGAGAATAGAAACTCTCCACAGCTTCAAGCTCCAATGCCTGCTCTGACCATGAGAATAGTGACTCTCCACAGCTTCAAGCTCCAGGACTTCTCTCCCCGTACCTCTCCCTTCTTGCCTCTCTCTCTTTCTTTCACACCTTCCTTCCTGTGGAGACTGACTGTGTTTTTCAGAAATCTCTGAGTCTGTCCCTTTGTCTCACAACTACATTTAGGTCAGCCCCATAGTTAAATAGGCTAACCTTAACGAACGGCTGACTCTCTCTCTCTCTCTCTCTCTCTCTCTCTCTCTGATTTTTGTCTTACTTCCTTTCTCTTGTTCTTGTGTTCCGTCTCTGTCACTTTTCTCCTCCTCTTTCTCTTCCTCTTCCATATCACCCTCGCTGTTTGTTTCTGTATTTGGCGATAACAGACTTATTATCTGAGTCGAGCAGAAGCGTTTCGATGTGTTCCACACTAATGATTACAATGTTTCCTTTTCTCATCATTTTGAGGACTGTTTGGTTTGATATTCCACAAATGAAGATACAGATTTCTTCATCTTTGAACAAAAAAATACTCTCATGACAGTTAGGATGTCAGTAAAGTTTGACATCAAAAGCTTGAGTCATTAAATAACAAAGAATCAACTGCAATCAGCCCTCAGAACTGATGAAGTGTACACATTTTAAGTTCTTATGAATTTATTCTTCAGTTAACATAATTCATTTGCAGCTCTTTTGATAAGTGGTAATGATTTAGAGATTATTGGTTTAAATGAATAGTTTTGTTGTATCACGGCGTGGTGTGGCGCAGCACGAAGAGAAGTTGATGGGGGAAATCGGGAAGAGAACACATGATCCTACTTTCAAAGTTCCTGAGGAGATGAGAAGCAGTGTCTTTAAAAACACAATAAGATAATTAAACTAATTAGCGCAGCACTAATTCCCAGATAGATTAAACCGCTAAGAGGACGTGTCTCAGAGGAGATGTTTGTAATTAAAGGTAGAATAACATCTTCCTCATGAAATAAGTGTTTGGACTGCCAACACACACACACAGAGGTGCAGTTATTGCTGGTATTATGATGACGCTTGGTGCTTCTCAGTTTTCACACCTATGGACAGTCCAGTACATGTGATACACTCACAAGAGGAGAGTTAGTGCGAGACTTGCATTGTATAGCTGAAGGAACAACAACATTGGGTAGAATACTAATGAGGTGTGTGTGTGTTTGTGTGTGTATCATCCAGAGGCATCTTCCCCGACACGATATTAAGATAAATAATCAGACAACGAGATGCTACATTCTACGTTTCCCCCTCAGAGGAAAGAGGACAGATAAACTTGCGAAAGAGAACTTTTGTTTTTCCAACGATGCGATTGTTTGTGTTGTGATAAATGCTGGTTATTGTATTAGAAATAGAGTCCACCTCAGGCTCTTTCCCATGCTGTCTGCTGTTGATGGTCGATGATTCCCCGCCTTGACTGCTTTACTCTCTGTCGCACCCTCACAGCATCTCTTCTAATGGTCTCCAAACAACTTTCAGCATGGCTAACTCTCTCTTACCATAATTAGATTATTTTAATGATCTTGTTTCAAACCGTAGATGGTACACTCTAGCATCCCCTTGGGGAGAAGTTACGGTTGAGCGCTTTGTATGAATCTTATATCAAGCTGTGTATATTTAAGTCCAAGGATGACAATATGTGTGTGTGAGTGTGTGTGTTTGTGTGAGTGTATGTGTTGCTTTCTATGGACAAACATAAACAATGTCTATCCCAGCTCGCTCAACCACAACCATCTCCAGTGACACAGAGAGGAAGAGGTTATGAGAAAAACACACACTTCTCATTACGAACAGCTCAGTGCATTATCAGTCAAACACAAGTGCCAGAGGAGACTTGATTGTGGCGTTTTATCATTGTATATTGAATTATCGGGATTAATTTAGGGCATTTAGGCTTGTGTGTTTCCCCTGTCTCAGAAGTCTCCACTGTTCGTTAGCAATGATTAGGCTAAGTGGGTCATCCCACGGAGTTCTATTATTCACTCTCCCCTCCCCATCTCTCCATAACATTAGCATCTTTTTCAACTTGTTAAACAAAGTTTGAAGAATGTAATGGAACAGAGTGATTCATTGAGGAGCGGCCATAGCACTTTCTTAGAGCGAGAGACAGAGAAAGAGAGAGGGAGAGAGCAAAGAAGTGCGAGAGATGGAGTGAGAGAAAGAGAGAGAGGAGAGCGAGAGAATCATAACAGAGAGGGTGATGAGAGAGAGATGCAGAACAGAGAGGGAGATGAGAGAGAGAGAGAAGCAGAACAGAGAGGGTGATGAGAGATGCAGAACAGAGAGGGTGATGAGAGAGAGAGATGCAGAACAGAGAGGGTGATGAGAGATGCAGAGCAGAGAGGGTGATGAGAGAGAGATGCAGAACAGAGAGGGTGATGAGAGAGAGAGAGATGCAGAACAGAGAGGGCGATGAGAGAGAGAGATGCAGAACAGAGAGGGTGATGAGAGAGAGAGATGCAGAACAGAGAGGGTGATGAGAGCGAGAGACGCAGGACAGAGAGGGTGATGAGAGAGAGATGCAGAACAGAGAGGGTGATGAGAGAGAGAGATGCAGAACAGAGAGGGTGATGAGAGAGAGAGATGCAGAACAGAGAGGGTGATGAGAGAGAGATGCAGAACAGAGAGGGTGATGAGAGAGAGATGCAGAACAGAGAGTGTGATGAGAGAGAGAGATGCAGAACAGAGAGTGTGATGAGAGAGAGAGATGCAGAACAGAGAGGGTGATGAGAGAGAGAGAGATGCAGAACAGAGAGGGTGATGAGAGAGAGAGATGCAGAACAGAGGATGATGAGAGAGAGAGAGATGCAGAACAGAGAGGGTGATGAGTGCACTCAGAACAGAGAGGGTGATGAGAGAGAGAGATGCAGAACAGAGAGGGTGATGAGAGAGAGAGATGCAGAACAGAGAGGGTGATGAGTGCACTCAGTACAGAGAGGGAGATGAGAGAGAGATGCAGAACAGAGAGGGTGATGAGTGCACTCAGAACAGAGAGGGTGATGAGAGAGAGAGATGCAGAACAGAGAGGATGATGAGAGAGAGATGCAGAACAGAGAGGGTGATGAGAGAGAGATGCAGAACAGAGAGGGTGATGAGAGAGAGATGCAGAACAGAGAGGGTGATGAGAGAGAGAGATGCAGAACAGAGAGGGTGATGAGAGAGAGAGAGAGATGCAGAACAGAGAGGGTGATGAGTGCACTCAGTACAGAGAGGGAGATGAGAGAGAGATGCAGAACAGAGAGGGTGATGAGTGCACTCAGAACAGAGAGGGTGATGAGAGAGAGAGATGCAGAACAGAGAGGATGATGAGAGAGAGATGCAGAACAGAGAGGGTGATGAGAGAGAGAGAGATGCAGAACAGAGAGGGTGATGAGAGAGAGATGCAGAACAGAGAGGGTGATGAGAGAGAGATGCAGAACAGAGAGGGTGATGAGAGAGAGAGATGCAGAACAGAGAGGGTGATGAGAGAGAGAGATGCAGAACAGAGAGGGTGATGAGAGCGAGAGACGCAGGACAGAGAGGGTGATGAGAGAGAGATGCAGAACAGAGAGGATGATGAGAGAGAGATACAGAACAGAGAGGGTGATGAGAGAGAGAGATGCAGAACAGAGAGGGTGATGAGAGAGAGAGATTTAGAACAGAGAGGGTGATGAGAGATAGAGATGCAGAACAGAGAGGGTGATGAGAGCGAGAGACGCAGGACAGAGAGGGTGATGAGAGAGATGCAGAACAGAGAGGATGATGAGAGAGAGAGAGATACAGAACAGAGAGGGTGATGAGAGAAAGAGATGCAGAACAGAGAGGGTGATGAGAGAGAGATTCAGAACAGAGAGGGTGATGAGTGCACTCAGAACAGAGAGGGTGATGAGAGAGAGAGATGCAGAACAGAGAGGATGATGAGAGAGAGATGCAGAACAGAGAGGGTGATGAGAGAGAGAGAGATGCAGAACAGAGAGGGTGATGAGAGAGAGATGCAGAACAGAGAGGGTGATGAGAGAGAGAGATGCAGAACAGAGAGGGTGATGAGAGAGCGATGCAGAACAGAGAGGGTGATGAGTGCACTCAGTACAGAGAGGGAGATGAGAGAGAGATGCAGAACAGAGAGGGTGATGAGTGCACTCAGAACAGAGAGGGTGATGAGAGAGAGAGATGCAGAACAGAGAGGATGATGAGAGAGAGATGCAGAACAGAGAGGGTGATGAGAGAGAGAGAGATGCAGAACAGAGAGGGTGATGAGAGAGAGATGCAGAACAGAGAGGGTGATGAGAGAGAGAGATGCAGAACAGAGAGGGTGATGAGAGAGAGAGATGCAGAACAGAGAGGGTGATGAGAGAGAGAGATGCAGAACAGAGAGGGTGATGAGAGCGAGAGACACAGGACAGAGAGGGTGATGAGAGAGAGATGCAGAACAGAGAGGATGATGAGAGAGAGAGATGCAGAACAGAGAGGGTGATGAGAGAGAGATGCAGAACAGAGAGGGTGATGAGAGAGAGAGATTTAGAACAGAGAGGGTGATGAGAGAGAGAGATGCAGAACAGAGAGGGTGATGAGAGCGAGAGACGCAGGACAGAGAGGGTGATGAGAGAGAGATGCAGAACAGAGAGGATGATGAGAGAGAGAGATACAGAACAGAGAGGGTGATGAGAGAGAGAGATGCAGAACAGAGAGGGTGATGAGAGAGAGAGATTCAGAACAGAGAGGGTGATGAGAGAGAGAGATGCAGAACAGAGAGGGTGATGAGAGAGAGAGGCAGAACAGAGAGGATGATGAGAGAGCGAGACGCAGAACAGAGAGGGTGATGAGAGAGAGATGCAGAACAGAGAGGATGATGAGAGAGAGAGAGAGCAGAACAGAGAGGGTGATGAGAGAGAGAAATGCAGAACAGAGAGGGTGATGAGAGAGAGAGAGGTGCAGAACAGAGAGGATGATGAGAGAGATGCAGAACAGGGAGCGTGATGAGAGAGAGAATTGACATCCGGCGCCGACAGAGATAGCCGCCTCGCTTCGCGTTCCTAGGAACCTATGCAGTTTTTTGTTTTTTTACGTGTTATTTCTTACATTAGTACCCCAGGTCATCTTAGGTTTCATTACATACAGCCGAGAAGAACTACTGTATATAAGATCAGCGTCAACTCACCATCAGTACGACCAAGAATATGTTTTTCGCGACGCGGATCCTGTGTTCTGCCTTACAAACAGGACAACGGAATGGATCGCATGCAGCGACCCCAAAAAACGACTCCGAAAAAGAGGGAAACGTAGCGGTCTTCTGGTCAGACTACGGAGACGGGCACATCGTGCCCCACTTCCTAGCATTCTTCTTGCCAATGTCCAGTCTCTTGACAACAAGGTTGCTGAAATCCGAGCAAGGGTAGCATTCCAGCGGGACATCAGAGACTGTAACGTTCTGTGCTTCACGGAAACATGGCTCACTGGAGAGACGCTATCCGAAGCGGTGCAGCCAACGGGTTTCTCCACGCATCGCGCCGACAGAAACAAACACCTTTCTGGTAAGAAGAGGGGTGGGGGTGTATGCCTTATGGCTAACGAGGCATGGTGCGATGAAAGAAACATACAGGAACTCAAATCCTTCTGTTCACCTGATTTAGAATTCCTCACAATCAAATGTAGACCGCATTACCTACCAAGAGAATTCTCTTCGATTATAATCACAGCCGTATATATCCCCCCCCAAGCAGACACATCGATGGCTCTGAACGAACTTTATTTAACTCTTTGCAAACTGGAAACCATTTATCCGGAGGCTGCATTCATCGTTGTTGGGGATTTTAACAAGGCTAATCTGAAAACAAGACTCGCTAAATTTTATCAGCATATTGATTGCGCAACCAGGGGCGGAAAAACCTTGGATCACTGTTACTCTAACTTCCGTGACGCATATAAGGCCCTGCCCCGCCCCCCTTTCGGAAAAGCTGACCACGACTCCATTTTGCTGATACCTGCCTACAGACAAAAGCTAAAAAAGAAGCTCCCACGCTGAGGTCTGTCCAACGCTGGTCCGACCAAGCTGACTCCACACTCCAAGACTGCTTCCATCACGTGGACTGGGACATGTTTCGTATTGCGTCAAATAACAACATTGACGAATACGCTGATTCGGTGTGCGAGTTCATTAGAACGTGCGTTGAAGATGTCGTTCCCATAGCAACGATTAAAACATTCCCTAACCAGAAACCTTGGATTGATGGCAGCATTCGTGTGAAACTGAAAGCGCGAACCACTGCTTTCAATCAGGGCAAGGTGTCTGGTAACATGACTGAATACAAACAATAGAGCTATTCCCTCCGTAAGGCTATCAAACAAGCTAAGCGTCAGTACAGAGACAAAGTAGAATCCCAATTCAACGGCTCAGACACAAGAGGCATGTGGCAGGGTCTACAGTCAATCACAGACTACAGGAAGAAATCCAGCCCAGTCACGGACCAGGATGTCTTGCTCCCAGGCAGACTAAATAACTTTTTTGCCCGCTTTGAGGAGAATACAGTGCCACTGACACTGCCCGCAACGGAAAAATGCGGTCTCTCCTTCACTGCAGCCGAGGTGAGTAAAACATTTAAACGTGTTAACCCTCGCAAGGCTGCAGGCCCAGACGGCATCCCCAGCCGCGCCCTCAGAGCATGCGCAGACCAGCTGGCTGGTGTGTTTACGGACATATTCAATCAATCCCTATACCAGTCTGCTGTTCACACATGCTTCAAGAGAAGCTTCCCAAGAAAGCTAAGGTAACTGAGCTAAACGACTACCGCCCAGTAGCACTCACTTCCGTCATCATGAAGTGCTTTGAGAGACTAGTCAAGGACCATATCACCTCAACCCTACCTGACACCCTAGACCCACTCCAATTTGCTTACCGCTCAAATAGGTCCACAGACGATGCAATCTCAACCACACTGCACACTGCCCTAACCCATCTGGACAAGAGGAATACCTATGTGAGAATGCTGTTCATCGACTACAGCTCGGCATTCAACACCATAGTACCCTCCAAGCTCGTCATCAAGCTCGAGACCCTGGGTCTCGACCCCGCCCTGTTCAACTGGGTACTGGACTTCCTGACGGGCCGCCCCCAGGTGGTGAGGGTAGGTAACAACATCTCCTCCCCGCTGATCCTCAACACTGGGGCCCCACAAGGGTGCGTTCTGAGCCCTCTCCTGTACTCCCTGTTCACCCACGACTCCGTGGCCATGCACGCCTCCAACTCAATCATCAAGTTTGCGGACGACACAACAGTGGTAGGCTTGATCACCAACAATGACGAGACGGCCTACAGGGAGGAGGTGAGGGCCCTCGGAGTGTGGTGTCAGGAAAATAACCTCACACTCAACGTCAACAAAACTAAGGAGATGATTGTGGACTTCAGGAAACAGCAGAGGGAACACCCCCCTATCCACATTGATGGAACAGTAGTGGAGAGAGTAGCAAGTTTTAAGTTCCTCGGCATACACATCACAGAGAAACTGAATTGGTCCACTCACACAGACAGCATCGTGAAGAAGGCGCAGCAGCGCCTCTTCAACCTCAGGAGGCTGAAGAAATTCGGCTTGTCACCAAAAGCACTCACAAACTTCTACAGATGCACAATCGAGAGCATCCTGGCGGGCTGTATCACCGCCTGGTACGGCAACTGCTCCGCCCTCAACCGTAAGGCTCTCCAGAGGGTAGTGAGGTCTGCACAACGCATCATCGGGGGCAAACTACCTGCCCTCCAGGACACCTACACCACCCGATGTTACAGGAAGGCCATAAAGATCATCAAGGACATCTACCACCCGAGCCACTGCCTGTTCACCCCGCTATCATCCAGAAGGCGAGGTCAGTACAGGTGCATCAAAGCTGGGACCGAGAGACTGAAAAACAGCTTCTATCTCAAGGCCATCAGACTGTTAATTCTTGAAACTCCCCATCCCGGATCCGGGTTTGTGACTAAAGCCTCAGGCTCATTAGCATAACGCAACGTTAACGATTTCTGAAAATCGCAAATAAAATGAAAATAATGCGTCTGCTCTCAAGCTTAGCCTTTTCTTAACAACACTGTCATCTCAGATTTTCAAAATATGCTTTTGAACCATAGAAATTGACAAATTTGTGTAAGAGTATGCAAAGCTAGCATAGCATTTTGAGTAGCATTTAGCACGCAACATTTTCACAAAAACCAGATAACCAAATAAATAAAATCATTAACCTTTGAAGAGCTTCTGATGTTTTCAATGAGGAGACTCTCAGTTACACACCAAATGCGCAGTTTTTCCTGAAAGCGTCTGTGTGTAGGAGAAATCGTTCCGTTTTCTACATTGCGTCTGGCTACCGAAACGAACCGAAAATTCAGTCACCTACAACGTAAAACTTTTTCCGGATTAACTACATAATATCGACCGAAACATGGCAAACGTTGTTTGGAATCAATCCTCAAGGTGTTTTTTCACATATCTCTTCATTGATATGCAGTTCGTGGAAGCTTGCTTTCCTCTCTGTATCCCATGGAAAAATACTGGCAGGTGACTTTTGCGCACCAATTTAGGCGCAGGACACCGGGCGGACACCTGGTAAATGTGGTCTCTTATGGTCAATCTTCCAATGATCTGCCTACAAATACGTCACAATGCTGCAGACACCTTGGGGAAACGACAGAAAGGGCAGGCTCATTCCTCTCGCATTCACAGCCATATAAGGAGACAATGGAAAACAGAGCCTCAAAAATCCTGCTCATTTCCTGGATGCCATCTCATCTTGGTTTTGCCTGAAGCTCACGTTCTAGGGCACGCACAGAGAATATCTTGGTAGTTTTGGACACGTCAGAGTGTTTTCTTTCGAAAGCTATCAATTATATGCATAGTCGAGCATCTTTTTGTGACAAAATATCTTGTTTAAAACGGGAACGTTTTTCATCCAAAAATGAAATAGCGCCCCCATAGATGTAAGAGGTTAAACAGCCACCACTAACATTGAGTGGCTGCTGCCAACACACTGACACTGACTCAACTCCAGCCACTTTAATAATGGGAATTGATGGGAAATGATGTAAATATATCACTAGCCACTTTAAACAATGCTACCTTATATAATGTTACTTACCCTACATTATTCATCTCATAGGCATACGTATATACTGTACTCTATATCATCGACTGCATCCTTATGTAATACATGTATCACTAGCCACTTTAACTATGCCACTTGTTTACATACTCATCTCATATGTATATACTGTACTCGATACATCTACTGTATCTTGCCTATGCTGCTCTGTACCATCACTCATTCATATATCCTTATGTACATATTCTTTATCCCCTTACACTGTGCATAAGACAGTAGATTAGGAATTGTTAGTTAGATTACTTGTTGGTTATTACTGCATTGTCGGAACTAGAAGCACAAGCATTTTGCTACACTCGCATTAACATCTGCTAACCATGTGTATGTGACAAATAAAATTTGATTTGATTTGATTTGAGATGCAGAACAGAGAGGGTGATGAGAGATGCAGAACAGAGAGGGTGATGAGAGCGAGAGACGCAGGACAGAGAGGATGATGAGAGAGAGAGAGATGCAGAACAGAGAGGGTAATGAGTGCACTCAGGGGTCTGCAGGTCCTCTTTACATTCACCTTTATTTTTATATCTCTTTTTGTGTGGTGATTCAGAGAAGGCAGTCAGACTCCAGTCTATGTTATGACTATTGTAGTTATATGAACCATGGCTAAATGCAAGTCTTACTGACACAGAGGGGGTAATTATCCCAAACTATGGAAAAGTATGGCAACAGCTCGGCATCTGACCGTAAGGTGCTACAGAGGGTAGTGCAAACTGCCCAGTGCATCACTGGGGCCAAGCTTCCTGCCATAAGACGGCTGAACAATTAATCAAATGGCCACCGGACTATTTACATTGACACCCCCCCATTTGTTTTTGACACTTCTGCTACACTGTTTATAATCTATGCATAGTCACTTCACCCCTACCTACATGTACAAATGACCTCGACTAACCTGTACCCCTGCACATTGACTCATGTACTGGTAACCCCTGTATATAGCCTCCACATTGACTCATGTACCGGTAACCCCTGTATATAGCCTCCACATTAACTCATGTACCGGTAACCCCTGTATATAGCCTCCACATTGACTCATGTACCGGTAACCCCTGTATATAGCCTCCACATTGACTCATGTACCGGTAACCCCTGTATATAGCCTCCACATTGACTCATGTACCGGTAACCTCTGTATATAGCCTCCACATTGACTCATGTACCGGTAACCCCTGTATATAGCCTCCACATTGACTCATGTACCGGTAACCCCTGTATATAGCCTCCACATTGACTCATGTACCGGTAACCCCTGTATATAGCCTCCACATTGACTCATGTACCGGTAACCCCTGTATATAGCCTCCACATTGACTCATGTACCGGTAACCCCTGTATATAGCCTCCACATTGACTCATGTACCGGTAACCCCTGTATATAGCCTCCACATTGACTCATGTACCGGTAACCCCTGTATATAGCCTCCACATTGACTCATGTACCGGTAACCCCTGTATATAGCCTCCACATTGACTCATGTACCGGTAACCCCTGTATATAGCCTCCACATTGACTCATGTACCGGTAACCCCTGTATATAGCCTCCACATTGACTCATGTACCGGTAACCCCTGTATATAGCCTCCACATTGACTCATGTACCGGTAACCCCTGTATAAAGCCTCCACATTGACTCATGTACCGGTAACCCCTGTATGTAGCCTCCACATTGACTCATGTACCGGTAACCCCTGTATATAGCCTCCACATTGACTCATGTACTGGTAACCCCTGTATATAGCCTCCACATTGACTCATATAGCCTTGGTATTGTTATTTATTGTTATTTTTTTATTTTTACTTTAGCTTGTCTTTCTTGAACTGCACTGTTGGTTAAGGGCTTGTAAGTAAGTGTTTCACTGTAAGGTCTGTTATGTTCGGCACATGTGACAAATAAAGGTTGACTGGATTTGAAGTGCCACAAAATGTACCCAAATACTCCAAACAGCAACCTTGAACCTTTTACACTCGTGGGAACTGGCCTAAATTGAAATGTTTCTTGCAGAAGAACCCAATACATAACCATTGCAGTGTCGTGTCTTTGGCTATGCCGGATTAATTGATAAGACATGCTATTCTATAAAATAATTTCTCCGGAATTAATATCACCTGATTGAGCTAATCATGTAAATGTAACTAACTAGAGAGTTGGGCACCACAAAATAATATTTATAGAGCTGTTATCTTCTGAATAAACTCTTAAAGAACTAGTAATTATTTTACATCCATAGCTGTCAACATTAATCTTCATCTTACTTCAGTCTCATCTGAAAGTTGTAAATTCTTGGTTATCTTCAAGAACCCTGGCTAACAAGTTGAATCAGCATTACAAAATTGGGTTTAATTATTTATTTACTAAATACCTAACTAATCACACAGAATTACATATACAAAGAATGAATTATACCTGGATAATTCTTTACGTCATAGGAAAACGTCCCTAGTGGGCGGAACAGATATGACAGCTTGTTACACAAAAGAAAAGGGGCGGGGTTGAGTGAAAGAGTGGGAGACTGGGGAACAAAGGGAAGAAGCTGTGCTATCGTAAATACAGTATCTTATGCATTCTAAATTACCGCCCATTTGGAAAATGAAAATGCAATAAATATTTACTCTGAGCTACGCTTCAGTAGCCCTTGTCCCTTCACAGGGGAGGGCCACTAACTTATGAAAATCCAAATCTCACATTTTAGAAGCTAAAATCACATTTCATCCCATCACAAATAATTTCATATTCAAACATTTAAATTGAACAACAATTCCATGTGAATCCGATAACTCTGATGTGTAGACTTTCCACTATAGAGTTTATGTCATCTTATCATTGATGAGAATGTCTCAGATGACAACCGAACTGACATCATATTCAATAAGTACTGTACCACTGCATATGTTCAATTGTTTGTTTTACCAGAATATAGTTAATTTCCCCCCATATACTGATGTTCCCAGAATCTCTATGTTAATTAACCAAGTTTTTTTTAAATGTAACCTCAGTAGGTTAGAGAGAGGAAAAAGGGGGGAGGGGTATTTATGACTGTCATAAACCAACCCTCCAGGCCAACGTCATGACAGTAGCAATTGAAAGGGAACAGCTTGGAGATAATGGGACAATTATTAGATTATTAGACCAAAGGTGAGGACACAACAGACTCAATCCAGACATTATACTGTAATTTTCAGAACATTTATTGATAACGAAATCTGAAAATACTCTAGATACATTCAGTAACATTATAAGAATATTCCTGGTAAAGGCAACATAAGACAAAGAAATGCCAAGGGTTTGAGTGAGAGGAGAGGCCACACACCTCTTCAAAGTGTGCACAGTCATTTCAATGCACTTTTATGACTCAAAGTAAACAACAACAGGTTTTGTTCCAATGGTTTTGTTCCAAACAAAACAACTACAAGTGTGCTTGCTCTAGTTCCTCAACGACACAGCTGTGAAGCGCAGCGCTCGAGCTCTGAAGTAATGTATAGCATGTTACTGAACAGCCACTGTGTTCCAATTTAGGCACTTATCAGTGTCCAAATCTGTCATTTTCAACCTGAATACGGGTACGAGTGTAAAGGGTTAAGTACCACCAAATGGGGTGGGAGGCCTGGTACGACTAAATCCCAAAGGGCCAATCATTTGAACTTACATATAATTCTGCACACATGAGAGAAGTGTTATAGTCTCCCAATAGATCAAAGTATTCTGTGTGTGTGTGTGTGTGTGTGTCCACTATATGACTCCTGTGCTTTCCTTGGCCCCAGAGGAGGTTGTTTCATCCATGGTAATACTCATAGGGGAGATATTGCTCTCCAGTCATTAGCCAGCTCATTAGCACAGCAACTAATTGGTGCTTAATTGATCTGAGAGGTTTTCAGAGGTGTGAAGCTCTGGGGGGTTGTGTTGTCATGTGTTGTGGTGGTAGACTCTCAGGAGGATGAGGACATACTGTATTAAAACCTACAGTTGTCTGTGTTGAACCTGTTCAACACGTATTTGTGGATTTGTGGCGAATGGTGCTCGCAACACCAAGGATTTTGGGTTTGATTCCTGCTGGGACCATCCATAAGAAAAATGTATGCACACATGACTGTCAGTCGCTTTGAATAAAAGCATCTGCAAAGTGACATATAGTATTATTCATGAGTTGATATTAATTAATGAAGTTGCCCAAAACACTGATCTAAGGCCAGTTGGGGAGTGTAAGCCAAGCTGATTCTATACCTTCCTCTCACATCCTCCTCTTGCAAACCAGTGTTCTTCAGCACTGGACAGCTCCACTGGAGAGGGTGGACAGAAGAGGGGAAAAGTTAGGGGAACGGACAGAAGACGTGAGCGGGAAGAGGAATGTGGATGAACAAGTAATGCTCATAATGGCACCCTCTTTCTTTCTTTCTTTCTTTCTTTCTTTCTTTCTTTCTTTCTTTCTTTCTTTCTTTCTTTCTTTCTCTCTCTCTCTTTTTTTTCACTTTCTCTCTCGCTCTCCTTTTCACTCTCTCTTTCTCTCTCTCACTCTCTTTCTTTCTTGCTTTCTCTCACTCTCTTTCTTTCTCTCTTTCTCTCTCTCACTCTCTTTCTTTCTCTCTCGCTCTCACTCTCTTTCTTTCTCTCTCTCACTCTCTTTCTTTCTCTCTCTCTCACTCTCTTTCTTTCTCTCTCCCACTCTCTTTCTTTCTCTCTCTCTCACTCTCTTTCTTTCTCTCTCTCTCACTCTCTTTCTTTCTTTCTCTCTCTCACTCTCTTTCTTTCTTTCTCTCTCACTCTCTTTCTTTCTCTCTCTCTCTCACTCTCTTTCTTTCTCTCTCTCTCACTCTCTTTCTTTCTCTCTCTCTCACTCTCTTTCTTTCTCTCTCTCACTCTCTTTCTTTCTCTCTCTCTCACTCACTTTCTTTCTTTCTCTCTCTCACTCTCTTTCTTTCTTTCTTTCTTTCTTTCTCTCTCTCTCACTCTCTTTCTTTCTCTCTCTCACTCTCTTTCTTGCTTTCTCTATCTCACTCTCTTTCTTTCTCTCTCTTTCTCACTCTCTTTCTTTCTCTCTCTCTCACTCTCTTTCTTTCTCTCTCTCACTCTCTTTCTTTCTCTCTCTCTCACTCTCTTTCTTTCTCTCTCTCTCACTCTCTTTCTTTCTTTCTTTCTCTCTCACTCTCTTTCTTTCTTTCTTTCTCTCTCTCTCACTCTCTTTCTTTCTTTCTCTCTCTCACTCTCTTTCTTTCTTTCTCTCTCTCACTCTCTTTCTTTCTTTCTCTCTCTCACTCTCTTTCTTTCTCTCTCTCTCACTCTCTTTCTTTCTTTCTCTCACTCTCTTTCTTTCTCTCTCTCTCTCACTCTCTTTCTTTCTCTCTCTCTCACTCTCTTTCTTTCTCTCTCTCTCACTCTCTTTCTTTCTTTCTCTCTCACTCTCTTTCTTTCTTTCTTTCTCTCTCTCTCACTCTCTTTCTTTCTTTCTCTCTCTCACTCTCTTTCTTTCTTTCTCTCTCTCACTCTCTTTCTTTCTTTCTCTCTCTCACTCTCTTTCTTTCTCTCTCTCTCACTCTCTTTCTTTCTTTCTTTCTCTCACTCTCTTTCTTTCTTTCTTTCTCTCACTCTCTTTCTTTCTTTCTCTCTCTCACTCTCTTTCTTTCTTTCTCTCTCTCTCACTCTCTTTCTTTCTTTCTTTCTCTCACTCTCTTTCTTTCTTTCTCTCTCTCACTCTCTTTCTTTCTTTCTTTCTTTCTTTCTCTCACTCTCTTTCTTTCTCTCTCTCTCTCACTCTCTTTCTTTCTCTCTCTCTCACTCTCTTTCTTTCTCTCTCTCTCACTCTCTTTCTTTCTTTCTTTCTCTCACTCTCTTTCTTTCTCTCTCTCTCTCACTCTCTTTCTTTCTCTCTCTGAATACATTACGTCTCAAACTCCTTTACAGTTTTTCTCAATTGCTAAAACACTAAAACCCATTGGCTGAACAAAGATCTCAATTGCCTGGACTCATTTAGCTAGTTATGCAGTCTGTTGTCAATACCTTAAACCATTTCACATAGTAAAACACAATTTGCAGATCTCACTTAGACTTTTCAGCAATGAGAATGGATAGAAGAAACAATGTGAGAGGACGAGGACGAGTGCATATGCGAGGTGGGCGACGAGGAGGAAGAGGAGGAGGGCAAGAAAGAGGAAGAGGAGGATGAAGAGGAAGAGGAAGACAAAGAGTGGAAATATCTGATGAAATTCGAGCAACAGTTATAGACCATGTTCTTGTCCATGGACTGACAATGAGGGAAGCAGGACTTAGAGTGCAACCCAATTTGAGCTGATTTTCTGTATCCACCATAGTAAGGACATTCAGAGAAGAGACCAGGTACAGGATACTACTGTATTTTTGTAATTGCAAATTTACTGTACTACACTATATGCAGCTGTTTCAATAGACATGTGTAAAGTTAATCACAGTAAGTATTGTACTGCATGAATATGTTTTGCAACTTCACAACTACTTTTTGTAGAATTGCAAGGCTGCCACATGCAGGTGGAAGGACAGCTATATTCACTCAGGAGCAAGAGGACGTTATAGTTGGCCTGGTCCTTCAAGATAATGCAATACGACTCAGAGAAATCTAGGAACGAGGGATACAAGACAACACACAATTCCAGGGAATCGACAGTGTGAGCATTTCCACAACTGACCGTGTCCTCCATCGTAACAGGATGCGAATGAAACAAGTATACAGAGTACATACAGAGTACCTTCTGAGAGCAACTCACCAAAGGTGAAAGAACTGCGAGCTCAGTATGTGCAAGTAAGTGTACATTCAGAAACATTTACTGTAATCCAGATTGTCTATAGTACTAACGCATACTATGTGAATGACATTACTCTTCAGTACATACAATGTATGTGAATCAGAAGCCTAATTGTACTCTACAGTATAGCAATGTCTCTGTACGACTTACAAAATCCTACATACAGTATATTGTATTTCTACAGAGACAATATTTGACTTGGAATCCTTGGACAGACCCCATGAGTTCATCTTTTCAATGAAGCAGGCTTCAATCTAACAAAGAGGAGAAGGAGAGGCCGAAACATGATTGGACGGCGGGCTATTGTTGAAGTCCCTGGTCAGCAACCATGGTGTTCTACATCACCATGTTACACTCTGGCCATATAACACCTAGCACTTTCTAAGATTTATTGCCAATCTAAGAGATATTTTATTTGAGCAGCAGGTTCAAGAGCAGCAGGGTCAAGAGCTAAATGAGAATCCCATTTCCACCTATGTGATAGTGTGGGACAATGTCAGTTTCCACCAAGCTGCTCAGGTAAGGGAATGGTTTAACATCAATGGGCAGTTTATGAACTTGTGCCCCCTTCCATACTCACCTTTCCTGAATCCGATTGAGGAGTCTTTCTCCTCTTGGAGATGGAAAGTGTATGATAGACAACCCTACACCAGAGTAAATCTGCTGCAAGCCATGGATTTAGCCTGTGGTGATATAGGTGAGGAATCATGTCAGGGCTGGACACGGCACACAAGAGGCTTCTTCCCCCGTTGCCTCAGGAGGGACAATATTGCTTGTGATGTCGACGAAGTGCTCTGGCCTGACCCAGCCCAAAGACAAGAAGAAGCACATTGATCACATGTTTACTCCTTTGATTTTTGTCCCTTTTAGTATTGTATACTGTAGTGAAGTGCATTGTAGGCTGTATACTGTACAATGGACAAATTGTATGGCCCTGAACATTGTGCTTTCCATTTATTAACAGTACTGACTGCTCAATAGATTGACTGGTTGCAAGTTCATATCAACAAAGAACAAGAATGACAGTATCACAGAGACAAAATATACATTTGTGAGATGCAGGGTACAGTACTGTAAAAATAGGGGTACAAGGAGGAGGAGGAACAAAAAAAGAAATTGCAAAGAGCAAAGCAGAGCAGTAATTTCTGATACATTTTGAGCTACTATGATAGAACATGTTCTCGTTCATCAAAAGACAATGACGGAAAAATATGAATATTTTTTTAGATAAAAAATGTACTTCTCCCTGAGAATTGTATATTTTGAACAATGTGTTTTCTATTTTTCGGTGTATTGTTTACTGACTGCTTGAGAGTGTATATCATTTTGATCACTTTGTTTATGATTTGAGAGCAGTGTTTGATTTTGAACACAGGTAAAGCTGAGGTTATGTAAATAGTGCTTGTAGATGAGGTTTTGTGTTTAATGTTTTCAGGAAAGGGAGCGAGGTTTCAGAAATTGTGTTTTAGCAATTGAGAAAAACTGTAATCTTTCTTACCCAACAGAACAGTTCAGGTTTTTCGACGGCAAAAAGGAATTTATGTCTCTCTTGCTTCCAATTCTTGTTATATTTCTGTGTTTATATATGCTTTTTACCATCATATCTCAACCCCCTTTTAGGAGGTGATTGGGGTTAAACAAGAGAGGAAGTGTGTGAGAGTGCAGAGAGAGAGAGCAAGGGTCCTCTGAGAGAGCGAGACAGAGAGCAGAGAGAGAGAGATAAAGCCCTTGAATTGAATTGAATTGAGAGAGAGAGAGAAAGAGAGAAGGAAATATATAGAGGGAAATATACAGACAGAGAGGGGGAGAGAGAGAGAGACATGGATAGGGAGAAACGGAGAGAGATATAGGGAGATTGAGAGATAGGGAAATGGTGAGAGAGAAATAGACAGTGACAGAGGTCAAGACAGACAGAGAGAAACAAACAGACAGAGACAGAGAGACAGAGAGAAAAAGAGAGACAGAGAGAAACAGACAGAGAGGAACCAAGACTTCACAAAGTGGGACAAACACCAAATTGAGACTGCATGCAGGTTTCTGCAAAAGTATCCTCTGTGTACAACGTAGAACACCAACAACTGCATGCAGAGCAGAATTAGGCCGATACCCACTAATGATCAAAATCCAGAAAAGAGACGTTAAATTCTACAATCACCTAAAAGGAAGCGATTCCCAAACCTTCCATAACAAAGCCATCACCTACAGAGAGGTGAACCTGGAGAAGAGTCCCCTAAGCAAGCTGGTCCTAGGGCTCTGTTCGCAAACAGACCCCACAGAGCTCCAGGACAGCAACACAATTAGACCCAACCAAATCATGAGAAAACAAAAAGATAATTACTTGACACATTGGAAAGAATTAACAAAAAAACAGAGCAAACTAGAATTCTATTTGGCCCTAAACAGAGAGTACATAGTGGCATAATACCTGACCACTGTGACTGACCCAAAATTAAGGAAAGCTTTGACTATGTACAGACTCAGTGAGCATAGCCTTGCTATTGAGAAAGGCCACCGTAGGCAGACATGGCTCTCAAGAGAAGACAGGCTATGTGCTCACTGCCCACAAAATGAGGTGGAAACTGAGCTGCACTTCCTAACCTCCTGCCCAATGAATGACCATATTAGGGAGACATATTTCCCTCAGATTACACAGATCCACAAAGAATTCGAAAAACAAATCCAATTTTTAAAAACTTCCATATCTACTGGGTGAAATTCCACAGTGTGCCATCACAGCAGCAAGATTTGTGACCTGTTGCCACGAGAAAAGGGCAACCAGTGAAGAACACACACCATTGTAAATACAACCCATATCTATGCTTATTTATTTTATCTTGTGTCCTTTACCATTTGTACATTGTTAAAACACTGATATATATATATATATATAATATGACATTTATAATGTCTTTATTGTTTTGAAACTTCTGTATGTGTGATGTTTACTGTTAATTGTTATTGTTTATTTAACTTTATATATTTACTTTATATATTATCTACCTCACTTGCTTTGGCAATGTTAACACATGTTTCCCATGCCAATAAAGCCCTTGAATTGAATTGAATTGAGAGAGAGAGGGAGAGAGACGGAAAATTCTACAAAAGACACAAACTTTTCACCAGCGATCAAGACGACACACTGAGCGTAAATATATATATTGATTGCCATTGTTCCTGAATGAGTGAGCGTTCATGTGTAAAGGATTAGCATGTTAATTGTTATAATTATCACTCTGTAGTGACTTCTTGGTCGACCTCCCACTTCCCCTTTTGTCTAACAAGCCGCCATGCCGGTTCAGCCCATTCGGGCACATTCTCCTATCATTTCATGTAACCAAATTTACCATGTTCGTTTGTTTATGCATTTCTGTGAATTACTTAGTTAGTAATAAATAAACGATTTAAGACAATTGATGTATGGATGACTCATAGTGAAGACTGGGTTCGTGCAGATAACCAGCAATTTACGACGTTTGGAAAGAGACTAACGTGAGGTAAAATAAATAAATCATTCATCAGAAGACTATTAATCAGATATGAAAATATCTGAAAGGTTATATTGGGAAATTATAACTTTGTAATCTGAATACTTTCCTTGGTGCCCCAACTTCCTAGTTAATTACAGTTACATGATTATTCAGTTTAATCACGTAATACTAATTACTGGAATCTTTGATAAAAACTATGTCTTCAATGTAATGATAGTAAAGACACGACAACAGCAAGATAGGGAAATGGTGAGAGAGAAATAGACAGAGTGACAGAGACAGAGAGAAACAGTCAGACAGAGAAAGAGAGACATAGAGAAATAGACTGAGATAGACAGAGAAATAGAGACAGAAAGAGAGAGACACAGAGAGAGAGAGACAGAGCTAGAGAGAGAAAGAACACAGCGACAGAGAGAGAGAGACAGAGAGAGAAAAGTAGACAGAGAGACAGAGGGAGAGCAAGAGAGACAGAGAGAGAGAGAGACAGAAAGAAAGAGAGAGTGAGAGAAAGACAGAGAGAGAGAGAGATAAACTCCCATATCTACTGGGTGAAATTCCACAGTGTGCCATCACAGCAGCAAGATTTGTGACCTGTTGCCACGAGAAAAGGGCAACCAGTGAAGAACACACACCATTGTAAATACAACTCATATCTATGCTTATTTATTTTATCTTGTGTCCTTTAACCATTTGTATATTGTTAAAACACTGTATATATATATAATATGACATTTGTAATGTCTTTATTGTTTTGAAACTTCTGTTTACTGTTAATTTTGATTGTTCATTACACTTTATATATTCACTTTATATATGATCTACCTCACTTGCTTTGGCAATGTTAACACATGTTTCCCATGCCAATAAAGCCCTTGAATTGAATTGAATTGTGAGAGACAGAGACAGAGACAGACATAGACAGAGAGAGACAGAGAGATGGACTGAGACAGAGATAGAGAGAGAGACAGCGAGAGTGAAATAGACAGAGAGAGACAGAGAAAAATAGACAGAGACAGAGAGACAGAGACAGAGAGAGAAATAGACAGAGAGAGACAGAGAAAAATAGACAGAGAGACAGAGAGAGATACAGAGACAGACAAAGACAAAGAGAGAGAAATTGACAGAGAGAGAAATAGATTGAGAAAGAGAGAGATAGACATACAAGAGATGGAGAGAGAGAGAGAGAGAGAAAAATAAAGAGACAGAAAGAAAAATTGGCAGGGACAGAGAGAGAGAGAGAGAAATAGACAGAGACAGAGAGAGAGAAATAGACAGGGACAGAGAGAGAGAGAGAGAGAGAGAAATAGACAGAGAGAGATAAATAGACAGGGACAGAGAGAGAGAGAAATAGACAGAGACAGAGAGAGAGAAATAGACAGAGAGAGAAATAGACAGGGACAGAGAGAGAGAGAGAGAGAAATAGACAGAGACAGAGAGAGAGAAATAGACAGAGAGAGAAATAGACAGGGACAGAGAGAGAGAGAAATAGACAGGGACAGAGACAGAGAGAGAGAAATAGACAGGGACAGAGAGAGAGAGGACAGAGAGAGAGAGAGAGAGAAATAGACAGAGACAGAGAGAGAGAAATAGACAGAGAGAGAAATAGACAGGGACAGAGAGAGAGAGAAATAGACAGGGACAGAGAGAGAGAGAGAAATAGACAGAGACAGAGAGAGAGAAATAGACAGAGAGAGAAATAGACAGGGACAGAGAGAGAAAATAGACAGAGAGAGAGAGAGAAATAGACAGAGAGAGAGAGAGAAATAGACAGAGACAGAGAGAGAGAAATAGACAGAGAGAGAAATAGACAGGGACAGAGAGAGAGAGAAATAGACAGGGACAGAGAGAGAGAAATAGACAGGGACAGAGAGAGAGAAATAGACAGAGACAGAGACAGAGAGAGAGAGAGAAATAGACAGAGAGAGAGAGAGAGAGAGAGAGAGAGAAATAGATAGAGACAGAGAGAGAGAAATAGACAGAGAGAGAAATAGACAGAGACAAAGACACAGAGAGAGAAATAGACAGGGACAGAGAGAGAGAGAAATAGGCAGGGACAGAGACACAGAGAGAGAAATAGGCAGGGACAGAGAGAGAGAAATAGACAGGGACAGAGAGAGAGAAAAAGACAGGGACAGAGAGAGAGAAATAGACAGGGACAGAGAGAGAGAAATAGACAGAGACACAGAGAGAGAAATACACAGGGACAGAGAGAGAGAGAAATAGGCAGGGACAGAGAGAGAGAAATAGACAGAGAGAGAAATAGACAGGGACAGAGAGAGAGAGAAATAGACAGGGACAGAGAGAGAGAGAAATAGACAGGGACAGAGAGAGAGAGAAATAGACAGGGACACAGAGAGAGAAATAGACATGGACAGAGAGAGAGAGAAATAGACAGGGACACAGAGAGAGAAATAGACAGAGAGAGAAATAGACAGAGACAAAGACACAGAGAGAGAAATAGGCAGGGACAGAGAGAGAGAAATAGACAGGGACAGAGAGAGAGAAAAAGACAGGGACAGAGAGAGAGAAATAGACAGGGACAGAGAGAGATAAATAGACAGGGACAGAGAGAGAGAAATAGACAGGGGCAGAGAGAGAGAAATAGACAGAGACACAGAGAGAGAAATAGGCAGGGACAGAGAGAGAGAAATAGACAGGGACAGAGAGAGAGAGAGAAATAGACAGGGACAGAGAGAGAGAGAGAAATAGACAGGGACAGAGAGAGAGAGAAATAGACAGGGACAGAGAGAGAGAGAGAAAGAGACAGGGACAGAGAGAGAGAGAAATAGACAGGGACAGAGAGAGAGAGAAATAGACAGGGACAGAGAGAGAGAGAAATAGACAGGGACAGAGAGAGAGAAATAGACAGGGACAGAGAGAGAGAAATAGACAGGGACAGAGAGAGAGAAATAGACAGGGACAGAGAGAGAGAAATAGACAGGGACAGAGAGAGAGAAATAGACAGGGACAGAGAGAGAGAAATTGACAGGGACAGAGAGAGAGAGAAATAGACAGGGACAGAGAGAGAGAAATAGACATGGACAGAGAGAGAGAGAAATAGACAGGGACAGAGAGAGAGAAATAGACAGGGACAGAGAGAGAGAGAAATAGACAGGGACAGAGAGAGAGAAATAGACAGGGACAGAGAGAGAGAAATAGACAGGGACAGAGAGAGAGAAATAGACAGGGACAGAGAGAGAGAAATTGACAGGGACAGAGAGAGAGAAATAGACAGGGACAGAGAGAGAGAAATAGACAGGGACAGAGAGAGAGAAATAGACAGGGACAGAGAGAGAGAAATTGACAGGGACAGAGAGAGAGAGAAATAGACAGGGACAGAGAGAGAGAAATAGACATGGACAGAGAGAGAGAGAAATAGACAGGGACAGAGAGAGAGAAATAGACAGGGACAGAGAGAGAGAGAAATAGGCAGGGACAGAGACACAGAGAGAGAAATAGGCAGGGACAGAGAGAGAGAAATAGACAGGGACAGAGAGAGAGAGAAATAGACAGGGACAGAGAGAGAGAAATAGACAGGGACAGAGAGAGAGAAATAGACAGGGACAGAGAGAGAGAAATAGACAGGGACAGAGAGAGAGAAATAGACAGGGACAGAGAGAGAGAAATAGACAGGGACAGAGAGAGAGAAATAGACAGGGACAGAGAGAGAGAAATTGACAGGGACAGAGAGAGAGAGAAATAGACAGGGACAGAGAGAGAGAAATAGACATGGACAGAGAGAGAGAAATAGACAGGGACAGAGAGAGAGAAATAGACAGGGACAGAGAGAGAGAAATAGACAGGGACAGAGAGAGAGAAATAGACAGGGACAGAGAGAGAAAATAGACAGGGACAGAGAGAGAGAAATAGACAGGGACAGAGAGAGAGAAATTGACAGGGACAGAGAGAGAGAAATAGACAGGGACAGAGAGAGAGAAATAGACAGGGACAGAGAGAGAGAAATAGACAGGGACAGAGAGAGAGAAATTGACAGGGACAGAGAGAGAGAAAATAGACAGGGACAGAGAGAGAGAAATAGACATGGACAGAGAGAGAGAAAATAGACAGGGACAGAGAGAGAGAAATAGACAGGGACACAGAGAGAGAGAAATAGACAGGGACAGAGAGAGAGAAATAGACAGGGACAGAGAGAGAGAAATAGACAGGGACAGAGAGAGAGAAATAGACAGGGACAGAGAGAGAGAAATTGACAGGGACAGAGAGAGAGAAATAGACAGGGACAGAGAGAGAGAAATAGACAGGGACAGAGAGAGAGAAATAGACAGGGACAGAGAGAGAGAAATTGACAGGGACAGAGAGAGAGAGAAATAGACAGGGACAGAGAGAGAGAAATAGACATGGACAGAGAGAGAGAGAAATAGACAGGGACAGAGAGAGAGAAATAGACAGGGACAGAGAGAGAGAGAAATAGACAGGGACAGAGAGAGAGAAATAGACAGGGACAGAGAGAGAGAGAAATAGACAGGGACAGAGAAAGAGAAATAGACAGGGACAGAGAGAGAGAAATAGACAGGACAGGGACAGAGAGAGAGAGAAATAGACAGGGACAGAGAGAGAGAAATAGACAGGGACAGAGAGAGAGAGAAATAGACAGGGACAGAGAGAGAGAAATAGACAGGGACAGAGAGAGAGAAATAGACAGGGACAGAGAGAGAAAATAGACAGGGACAGAGAGAGAGAAATAGACAGGGACAGAGAGAGAGAAATAGACAGGGACAGAGAGAGAAAATAGACAGGGACAGAGAGAGAGAAATAGACAGGGACAGAGAGAGAGAAATAGACAGGGACAGAGAGAGAGAAATTGACAGGGACAGAGAGAGAGAAATAGACAGGGACAGAGAGAGAGAAATAGACAGGGACAGAGAGAGAGAAATAGACAGGGACAGAGAGAGAGAAATAGACAGGGACAGAGAGAGAGAAATAGACAGGGACAGAGAGAGAGAAATTGACAGGGACAGAGAGAGAGAAAATAGACAGGGACAGAGAGAGAGAAATAGACATGGACAGAGAGAGAGAGAAATAGACAGGGACAGAGAGAGAGAAATAGACAGGGACAGAGAGAGAGAGAAATAGACAGGGACAGAGAGAGAGAAATAGACAAGGACAGAGAGAGAGAGAAATAGACAGGGACAGAGAGAGAGAAATAGACAGGGACAGAGAGAGAGAAATTGACAGGGACAGAGAGAGAGAGAAATAGACAGGGACAGAGAGAGAGAAATAGACAGGGACAGAGAGAGAGAAAATAGACAGGGACAGAGAGAGAAAATAGACAGGGACAGAGAGAGAGAGAAATAGACAGGGACAGAGAGAGAGAAATAGACAGGGACAGAGAGAGAGAAATAGACAGGGACAGAGAGAGAGAAATAGACAGGGACAGAGAGAGAGAAATAGACAGGGACAGAGAGAGAGAAATAGACAGGGACAGAGAGAGAGAGAAATAGACAGGGACAGAGAGAGAGAGAGAAATAGACAGGGACAGAGAGAGAGAAATAGACAGGGACAGAGAGAGAGAGAGAAATAGACAGGGACAGAGAGAGAGAAATAGACAGGGACAGAGAGAGAGAGAAATAGACAGGGACAGAGAGAGAGAGAGAAATAGACAGGGACAGAGAGAGAGAGAGAAATAGACAGGGACAGAGAGAGAGAGAGAAATAGACAGGGACAGAGAGAGAGAGAGAAATAGACAGGGACAGAGATAGAGAGAGAAATAGACAGGGACAGAGAGAGAGAAATAGACAGGGACAGAGAGAGAGAAATAGACAGGGACAGAGAGAGAGAAATAGACAGGGACAGAGAGAGAGAAATAGACAGGGACACAGAGAGAGAAATAGACAGGGACACAGAGAGAGAAATAGACAGGGACAGAGAGAGAGAAATAGACAGGGACAGAGAGAGAGAAATAGACAGGGACAGAGAGAGAGAAATAGACAGGGACAGAGAGAGAGAAATAGACAGGGACAGAGAGAGAGAGAAATAGACAGGGACAGAGAGAGAGAGAAATAGACAGGGACAGAGAGAGAGAAATAGACAGGGACAGAGAGAGAGAAATAGACAGGGACAGAGAGAGAGAAATAGACAGGGACAGAGAGAGAGAAATAGACAGGGACAGAGAGAGAGAAATAGACAGGGACAGAGAGAGAAATAGACAGGGACAGAGAGAGAGAAATAGACAGGGACAGAGAGAGAGAAATAGACAGGGACAGAGAGAGAGAAATAGACAGGGACAGAGAGAGAAATAGACAGGGACAGAGAGAGAGAAATAGACAGGGACAGAGAGAGAGAAATAGACAGGGACAGAGAGAGAGAAATAGACAGGGACAGAGAGAGAGAAATAGACAGGGACAGAGAGAGAGAAATAGACAGGGACAGAGAGAGAGAGAAATAGACAGGGACAGAGAGAGAGAAAATAGACAGGGACAGAGAGAGAAATAGACAGGGACAGAGAGAGAAAATAGACAGGGACAGAGAGAGAGAAATAGACAGGGACAGAGAGAGAGAAATAGACAGGGACAGAGAGAGAGAAATAGACAGGGACAGAGAGAGAGAGAAATAGACAGGGACAGAGAGAGAGAAATAGACAGGGACAGAGAGAGAGAAATAGACAGGGACAGAGAGAGAGAAATAGACAGGGACAGAGAGAGAGAAATAGACAGGGACAGAGAGAGAGAAATAGACAGGGACAGAGAGAGAGAAATAGACAGGGACAGAGAGAGAGAAATAGACAGGGACAGAGAGAGAAATAGACAGGGACAGAGAGAGAGAGAAATAGACAGGGACAGAGAGAGAGAAATAGACAGGGACAGACAGAGAGAAATAGACAGGGACAGAGAGAGAAATAGACAGGGACAGAGAGAGAGAAATAGACAGGGACAGAGAGAGAGAAATAGACAGGGACAGAGAGAGAAATAGACAGGGACAGAGAGAGAGAAATAGACAGGGACAGAGAGAGAGAGAAATAGACAGGGACAGAGAGAGAGAAATAGACAGGGACAGACAGAGAGAAATAGACAGAGACAAAGAGAGAAATAGACAGGGACAGAGAGAGAGAAATAGACAGGGACAGACAGAGAGAAATAGACAGGGACAGAGAGAGAGAAATAGACAGGGACAGAGAGAGAGAAATAGACAGGGACAGAGAGAGAGAAATAGACAGAGACAGAGAGAGAGAAATAGACAGGGACAGAGAGAGAGAGAAATAGACAGGGACAGAGAGAGAGAAATAGACAGGGACAGAGAGAGAAATAGACAGGGACAGAGAGAGAGAGAAATAGACAGGGACAGAGAGAGAAATAGACAGGGACAGAGAGAGAGAAATAGACAGGGACACAGAGAGAGAAATAGACAGGGACAGAGAGAGAAATAGACAGGGACAGAGAGAGAGAGAAATAGACAGGGACAGAGAGAGAGAAATAGACAGGGACAGAGAGAGAGAAATAGACAGGGACAGAGAGAGAAATAGACAGGGACAGAGAGAGAGAAATAGACAGGGACAGAGAGAGAGAAATAGACAGGGACAGAGAGAGAGAGAAATAGACAGGGACAGAGAGAGAGAAATAGACAGGGACAGAGAGAGAGAAATAGACAGGGACAGAGAGAGAGAGAAATAGACAGAGAGAGAGAAATAGACAGGGACAGAGAGAGAGAAATAGACAGACTGAGGCAGAGAGGCTGTAACTGTTGTCCCGTTGACAGTTTTGATTCAATTTTTTTTTCATGTTGTAAATATCCAAAATAAGCTTTGGCAATATGTACATTGTTACGTCATGTCAATAAAGCAAAATGTATTGAAATGAATTGAATTGGACTGAGACAGACCGAGAGAGACAGAGAGAAATAAACTGAGACAGAGAGAGACAGAGGGAGAGAAATTGACAGAGAGAGAGAGAGAGAGAGAGAGAGAGAGAGACAGAGACAGAGATAGAGAGAAAATATACAGCAACAGAGAGACAGAGAGAGAGACCGAGAGAGAAATAGACAGAGGGGATGAGAAAAGGACAGACAGACAGAGAGAAAACAATGCATGCAGGGCACAATTAGGCCAATATCAACTAATAATAAAATCTCAAAAAACATAAATGAAGTAAACATCTAAAATACAGTGACCCCCTCTCATATCATTACCAAGCCCTGCAATGCCAAGAGCTGAGCAAAGAAAAGAGTCCCCTCATCCAGCTGGTCCTGGGGCTGAGTTCACAAACCTGTTCTACTAACACACTGAAGCCTCAGGACCAGAACATCCAATCAATCAGAATAAACAAAATGACAACACAGTCAAAACAAAACTACACTGCTTATTGGGAAATACAAGCAGAATACAACATGCAGTGCTATCTGGCCCTAAATCGACAGTACTCCCTGTCAAACTATTTGACCATGGTTAATGATCAAAACCTGAGAAAAACCTTGACAAAGTACAGTCTCAGTGAGCACAGCCTTGCCATTGAGGAGGGAAGACACAGGAAAACCTGGATCCCTGTAGAGGAAAGGCTGTGCAACCACTGCACCACAGCAGAACCTGGCTCCCTGTAGAGGAAAGGCTGTGCAACCACCACCACAGCAGAACCTGGCTCCCTGTAGAGGAAAGGCTGTGCAACCACTGCAGCAGAACCTGAGACGGAGCTGCATTTCCTGACAAAATGTCAAAAATAGAAAACAATTTGAAACCCTTACTCAAGGTTTCAAAGACCTCTCTGATGAGGATAGGCTACCCGTCCTGTTTGGGGAGGACGCAGAGAGCTGTGGGTTGGCAGAACACTACATTGCTGCCTGCCGTAAGATGAGGGACAGTATCTGACAGACCAATCAACCTGCAAATGTCCTCTACTGTATAAACACTCAAACAAAACCATAGTTACACATCAATTAAAAACACAACACCAAATCTTCCTCCACGGTAACTAAACACAACAACTTCTGTAGACCCAATATGCTCATAAACAGCCCAATGTTATTAACCAGTTTGTCATAGGAAAACTCAACCCTCAGTCTCGCTGCCAACATCCCCTCCAGCATGCCCACCACACCCACAGACCCCTGTCCCCGAATACTGTTCTTTCATGTCTTCCAGATTGCTAATTTAGCTGCCCCTGATACAAAGTTCAGTAAGACAACTACAGCCCCTCGACTAAACCTGGACTTTGGCCCAAATATAAACAGTTGGGAAGAGAAAACCTCTCCTAGAGTTGAGAACCAACTCGTGATCAGGTCAATCATCCCCACCAACCTGGGACACTGTCAGAACAGATGTGCCAGACATTTATACTACACAGAATGGACACCCCTCCCCAACAGTAGGGTCCAGGTGTTCCAAACGCATGTTGGTGGCTATAGCGCCGTGTTTTATCCTCCTACGAGTAATTTAACCTAACAATTCCACAACTACTACCTTATACACACAAGTGTAAAGGGATAAAGAATAAGTACATAAAGATATATGAATGAGTGATGGTACAGAACGGCATAGGCAAGATGCAGTAGATGGTATCGAGTACAGTATGTACATATGAGTTGAGTAATGTAGGGTATGTAAACAAAGTGGCATAGTTTAAAGTGGCTAGTGATACATGTATTACATAAAGATGGCAAGATGCAGTAGATGATATTGAGTACAGTATATACATATACATATGATATGAGTAATGTAGTGTTTGTAAACATTATATTAAGTAGCATTGTTTAAAGTGGCTAGTGATATATTTTACATCAATTTCCATCAATTCCCATTATTAATGTGGCTGGAGTTGAGTCAGTGTGTTGGCAGCAGCCACTCAATGTTAGTGGTGGCTGTTTAACAGTCTGATGGCCTTGAGATAGAAACTGTTTTTCAGTCTCTCTGTCCCTGTTTTGATGCACCTGTACTGACCTCACCTTCTGGATGATAGCGGGTTGAACAGGCAGTGGCTCGGGTGGTTGTTGTCCTTGATGATCTTCCATGACCTTCCTGTGACATCGGGTGGTGTAGGTGTCCTGGAGGGCAGGTAGTTTGCCCCCGGTGATGCGTTGTGCAGACCTCACTACCCTCTGGAGAGCCTTACGGTTGTGGGCGGAGCAGTTGCCGTACCAGGCGGTGATACAGCCCGACAGGATGCTCTCGATTGTGCATCTGTTGAAGTTTGTGAGTGCTTTTGGTGACAATCCGAATTTCTTCAGCCTCCTGAGGTTGAAGAGGCCCTGCTGCACCTTCTTCACAATGCTGTCTGTGTGGGTGGACCAATTCATTTTGTCTGTGATGTGTACGCCGAGGAATTTAAAACTTACTACCCTCTCCACTACTGTCCCATCGATGTGGATAGGGGGGTGCTCCCTCTGCTGTTTCCTGAAGTCCACAATCAAGTTTTGTTGACGTTGAGAGTGAAGTTATTTTCCTGACACCACACTCTGAGGGCCATCACCTCCTCCCTGTAGGCCGTCTCATCGTTGTTAGTAATCAAGTCTACCACTGTAGTGTCGTCCGAAAACTTGATGAATGAGTTGGAAGCGTGCATGGCCATGCAGTTGTGGGTTAACAGGGAGTACAGGAGAGGGCTCTGAACGCACCCTTGTGGGCCCCAGTGTTGAGGATCAGCGGGGTGGAGATGTTGTTACCTACCCTCACCACCTGGGGGCGGCCCATCAGGAAGTCCAGTACCCAGTTGCACATGGCGGGGTCAAGACCCAGGGTCTCGAGCTTGATGACGAGTTTGGAGGGTACTATGGTGTTAAATGCTGAGCATTCTCACATAGGTATTCCTCTTGTCCAGATGGGTTAGGGCAGTGTGCAGTGTGGTTGAGATTGCATCGTCTGTGGACCTATTTGGGCGGTAAGCAAATTGGAGTGGGTCTAGGGTGTCAGGTAGGGTGGAGGTGATATGGTCCTTGACTAGTCTCTCAAAGCACTTCATGATGACGGAAGTGAGTGCTACGGGGCGGTAGTCGTTTAGCTCAGTTACCTTTCTTGGGAACAGGAACAATGGTGGCCCTCTTGAAGCATGTGGGAACAGCAGACTGGTATATGGATTGATTGAATATGTCCGTAAACACACCAGCCAGCTGGTCTGCGCATGCTCTGAGGGCGCGGCTGGGGATGTCGTCTGGGCCTGCAGCCTTGCGAGGGTTAACACGTTTACATTTTTTACTCATGTCGGCTGCAGTGAAGGAGAGTCTGCATGTTTTGTTTGCAGGCCGTGTCAGTGGCACTGTATTATCCTCAAAGCGGGCAAAAAAGTTATTTAGTCTGCCTGGGAGCAAGACATTCTGGTCCGTGATGGGACTGGTTTTCTTTTTGTAATCCGTGATTGACTGTAGACCCTGCCACATACCTCTTGTGTCTGAGCCATTGAATTGCAACTCTACTTTGTCTCTATACTGACGCTTAGCTTGTTTGATTGACTTGCGGAGGGAATAGCTACACTGTTTGTATTCGGTCATGTTTCTGGTCACCTTGCCCTGGTTAAAAGCAATGGTTTGTGCTTTCAGTTTCACGCGAATGCTGCCATCAATCCATGGTTTCTGGTTTGGGAATGTTTTAATCGTTGCTATGGGAATGACATCTTCAATGCACTTTCTAATGAACTCGCTCACGGAATCAGCGTATTTGTCAATGTTGTTGTTGTACGCAGTGTGGAACATATCCCAGTCCACGTGATGGAAGCAGTCTTGAAGCTTGGAATCAGATTGGTCGGACCAGCGTTGAACAGACCTGAGTGCGGGAGCTTCTTGTTTTAGCTTCTGTCTGTAGGCAGCTTTTCCGAAAGGAGGGCAGGGCAGGGCCTTATATACATCGCATAAGTTAGAATAGCATTGATCCAAGGTTTTACCAGCCCTGGTTGCGCAATTGATATGCTGATACAATTTTGGAGTCTTGTTTTCAGATTAGCCTTGTTAAAATCCCCAGCTACAATGAATGCATCCTCAGGATATGTGGTTTCCAGTTTGCAAAGAGTCAAATAAAGTTAGTTCAGAGCCATCGATGTGTCTGCTTGGGGGGGGAATATATATATATGGCTGTGATTATAATCGAAGAGAATTCCCTTGTTAGATAACGCAGTCGACATTTGATTGTGAGGAATTCTAAATCAGGTGAACAGAAGGACTTGAGTTCCTGTATGTTGTTGTGACCACGTCCTCCCCACGTCCTCCTCTAATGACCCCGCCGCAGCATTATCCTTCAGTGCAGGGAACGCATCATACAGACCCCCAGTCCACCGATCAGAGTTGGAAGTATCAGTCACATACTGCCGATGAAGTACTGGCAAGGAAACGCAGACCTCAGCTATGATCTTCCTCAGTCCATGAGATGTGTAACGATCCTCTTCCTGTAAATGACTGGACCAAAGGCAGCGTGGTACGTGTTCATGACACTTGAACAAAAATAACAAAGAGGAAAACGAACAGTTCTGCAAGGAAACTAAACTATACAGAAAACAACTACCCACAAAAACCACATGGGCAAAAGCCATCTAAGTATGGTTCCCAATCAACGATAGAGACAACGATAGACAGCTGTCCCTGATTGAGAACCATACCTGGCCAAAACAAAGAAATACAAAAACATAGAAAAAAGAACATAGAATGCCCACCCAAATCACACCCTGACCAAACCAAAATAGAGACATAAAAAGCTCTAAGCTCAGGCCGTGACAGTACCCCCCCCCCCCAAAGGTGCGGACTCTGGACGCAAAACCTGAATCTATAGGGGAGGGTCTGGGTGGGCATTTCTCCGCGGTGGCGGCTCTAGAGGCGGCTCTTAGACCCCGCTCCACCTCTGGCTTGGACCACTTAGGTGGCGCCTCTAGAGCGGGACCCTCGCAGCCGACCCCGGACTGGGGACTCTCGTAGCGGGCCCCGGACTGAAGGGTGCCTCTGGAAGCTCCGGACTGAAGGGCACTTCTGGAAGCTCCGGACTGAAGGGCGACTCTGGAGGGAGGAGACGCAGAGACAGCCTGGTGCGTGGGGCTGCCACAGGGCACACCAGGCTGGGGAGACCTACAGGAGGCCTGGTGTGTAGAGGAGGCACCGGATGAACCGGGCTGTGGGGGAGCACTGGAGCTCTGGTGTGCAGCCTTGGCACCACTCCTCCATGCTGAATGCCCATTTTAGCCCGGCCCCTCCAGAGTGCAGGCACAGGTCGAACCGGGCTGTGGGGGAGCACTGGAGATCTGGTGCTTAACACTCGCACCTCTCTATTAGGCTAAATGCCAACTTTTGCCCGGCACGGGCAGAGCGCAGGCATTGGACGAACTGAACCGTCCCAGCGCCCGGGAGACACAGTACGCAGAGCCGGCGCAGGATACCCTGGGCCGAAACGGCGAACCGGAGAAAAAAAATCGCTGAGCTGAAAAAATCCGCCATGGCTGGATGCCCACTCTCGCATGGCAATTGCGGGGGGCTGGCATGTAGTGCTCCGGTCTATGAGCGCGCACTGGAGACACTGTGCGCTTCACTGCATAACACGGTGCCTGACAAGTACCACGCTGCTTCCGGTAAGCACGGGGAGTTGGCTCAGGTCTATCGCCAAAAATGTTTTTGGGGGCTGCCTCTCATGCCTGCTGCGCTGCCTTGCCTCATATTGCCGCCTCTCAGCTTTAGCTGCCTCCAGTTATTCTTGTGGGCGGCGATATTCCCCAGCCTGTTTCCAGGGTCCCTGTCCGTCCAATATCTCCTCCCATGTCCAGGAGTCCTGAAGTCTCTGCTCCTCCATACCACGCTGCTTGGTCCTCTTGTGGTGGGTAGTTCTGTAACGATTCTCTTCCTGTAAATGACTGGACCAAAGCGCAGCGTGGTACGTGTTCATGATATTTGATTCATGATAACACTTGAACAAAAATAACAAAGAGGAAAACGAACAGCTCTGCAAGGAAACTAAACTATACAGAAAACAACTACCCACAAAAACCATGTGGGCAAAAGCTACCTAAGTATGGTTCCCAATCAGAGACAACGATAGACAGCTGTCCCTGATTGAGAACCATACCCGGCCAAAACAAAGAAATACAAAAACATAGAAAAAAGAACATAGAATGCCCACCCAAATCACACCCTGACCAAACCAAAATAGGTCAGGGCGTGACAAGATGATCAGATCCGTGCTCTTTCTCCCAGGCATGAACGTTGACTGGCTGAACTCATAGCACGGGACTGTAAGTCAGTGTTATAAAACAGAGGCTCTTCAAATAACGACATCCCTGGTGGCGTGTCGGCCTTACGGGACATGTCGAAAACTCTCCAAGCCTGCATAACAGACAGAAAAATGTCAGGCCAGACAAGCCAATCCCCTCTAGCTTTAAGAGGAAAGGTGCTTGTCTTAGCCCAAACAGCTTGCTCTTCTCATAAATATGTAGGCTGCATCGACCTTGCTACTACCTTCGCAGTACAACAGTCTCTGGGCTGCTAGAACCTTCTCTGTACAACAGTCTCTGGGCTGCTTGAACCTTCACTGTACAACAGTCTCTGTGCTGCTTGAACCTTCACTGTACAACAGTCTCTGGGCTGCTTGAACCTTCACTGTGCAACAGTCTCTGGGCTGCTTGAACCTTCACTGTACAACAGTTTCTGTGCTGCTTGAACCTTCACTGTACAACAGTCTCTGTGCTGCTTGAACTTTCACTGTACAACAGTCTCTGGGCAGCTTTAACCTTCACTGTACAACAGTCTCTGGGCTGCTTGAACTTTCACTGTGCAACATTCTCTGGGCTGCTTGAAGCCGGAAAGCCATGATCCTAGAAGAAATGTCCACCAAGCCTTGCCACCCTCATGCAGCGGCAGGTACAGGGCTGCAGCGGTAGTCCAATGTTGTCCAGACCAAAATAAATTGAAAAGGGTCCTCTGAAGCTGTTGTATCAGGCCCCGCACCAATGTGTTGGAGGATACACCGTGCACCTGGCAACCTTGGTTAGCATGCACTGCCCCCGGCTCGCCACAGGAGTTGCTGGTGCCCTAACCTGGATGACGCAAGGCCAATTGTGCGTCGCCTCCCGGACCTCCCGGTTACGACAGAGACTGGGCGAGAACCCAGAGTCCCTGGTGGTACAGCGCCCTTAACCACTGCGCCACCCAGGAGGCCCTCCCAGATATTATTTCAACCTGTTTGAGAGACACTCAGATATAATTGTACACAGCAATGCAACAGGTCGGCAGTTTTTTTTAAAGAGCCCAATTGCCCATTTTTGGCAACAATGAAAACACAGCACGTTGACAGGATACAGGAAGAGAACCCTCATGAAGAGATTCACACACCACTTTATAACCCCCCCCCCATAGACCCCCAAAGTGCTTATAGAACACAGTTTGCATTGTGTCGACAGTCCTAGTGGTTAACCTCTTAAAAAAGCGCTAGGAGCATCCATATCCTTTAAGGTAGCGAAGCGAGACCTAATCAAGGCACCCTTCACTCTTTCATGTAAAAAATTAACAGACATTAATTTCTCTTGTCCGTAGGTTCATGACTAGTCTGGGGTCATTCAATTCCATAGATTTCATGTTCTTTTCAAGGGCCCTGATAGTCTCTTAAACTTCAATACTAGACAGAGCAGTATACTGTTGACAAAACAGACGTATTTGGGCTTTCCCAACCTCCCCCCATTGTCTCAAGGACTCCAAATGCAATTTAATAACCCTCCATTTGTCCCAAAACAACAGAAACATTTCACAAAACATGGTGACATGTAATAACTTAACATTAAAATACCAATAAGGTGATAACCTTTGTGGACAGGACAGGTGAATATCAACAGTAACAATATGGAAAAACCCACAGGAGTAATGTCACACCTTCCAACCCTACTACAGTAGTGATCAGATACATACAACCTGTCTAACCTTCCAACCCTACTACAGTAGTGATCAGATACATACAACCTGTCTAACCTTCCAACCCTACTACAGTAGTGATCAGATACAGACAACCTGTCTAACCTTCCAACCCTACTACAGTAGTGATCAGATACAAACAACCTGTCTAACCTTCCAACCCTACTACAGTAGTGATCAGATACATACAACCTGTCTAACCTTCCAACCCTACTACAGTAGTGATCAGATACAGACAACCTGTCTAACCTTCCAACCCTACTACAGTAGTGATCAGATACATACAACCTGTCTAACCTTCCAACCCTACTACAGTAGTGATCAGATACATACAACCTGTCTAACCTTCCAACCCTACTACAGTAGTGATCAGATACATACAACCTGTCTAATCTTCCAACCCTACTACAGTAGTGATCAGATACATACAACCTGTCTAATCTTCCAACCCTACTACAGTAGTGATCAGATACATACAACCTGTCTAACCTTCCAACCCTACTACAGTAGTGATCAGATACATACAACCTGTCTAACCTTCCAACCCTACTACAGTAGTGATCAGATACATACAACCTGTCTAACCTTCCAACCCTACTACAGTAGTGATCAGATACATACAACCTGTCTAACCTTCCAACCCTACTACAGTAGTGATCAGATACAAACAACCTGTCTAACCTTCCAACCCTACTACAGTAGTGATCAGATACATACAACCTGTCTAACCTTCCAACCCTACTACAGTAGTGATCAGATACATACAACCTGTCTAACCTTCCAACCCTACTACAGTAGTGATCAGATACATACAACCTGTCTAACCTTCCAACCCTACTACAGTAGTGATCAGATACATACAACCTGTCTAACCTTCCAACCCTATTACAGTAGTGATCAGATACATACAACCTGTCTAACCTTCCAACCCTACTACAGTAGTGATCAGATACATACAACCTGTCTAACCTTCCAACCCTACTACAGTAGTGATCAGATACATACAACCTGTCTAACCTTCCAACCCTACTACAGTAGTGATCAGATACATACAACCTGTCTAACCTTCCAACCCTACTACAGTAGTGATCAGATACATACAACCTGTCTAACCTTCCAACCCTACTACAGTAGTGATCAGATACATACCACCTGTCTAACCTTCCAACCCTACTACAGTACTGATCAGATACATACAACCTGTCTAACCTTCCAACCCTACTACAGTACTGATCAGATACATACAACCTGTCTAACCTTCCAACCCTACTACAGTACTGATCAGATACATACAACCTGTCTAACCTTCCAACCCTACTACAGTACTGATCAGATACATACAACCTGTCTAACCTTCCAACCCTACTCCAGTAGTGATCAGATACATACAGCCTGTCTAACCTTCCAACCCTACTAGAGTAGTGATCAGATACATACAGCCTGTCTAACCTTGCTGCACTGACACCACCTTCATGAACTTTTAACCATGTGTGCTGCCTCACTGTTGCCTTTCTTACTCTCCACACATCAGAATGCTCAAACTCAGTTAATAGACCAGACAGACAAGAAGCTGACCGCAGGTGAGGTTCTTCAACAGTGAGATCAACTTTAAAATCCACTGTACAGTTCCAGTCCCCCCTAAAACCATACACCCCTCTTGGTCACACTGTCTTAAGGTTTCCTTTATTTGATCAAATACAGCAATAGGCTCTGTACCGTCATTCAGAGCATAAACATACACAAATAAAAACATTAAATTAAACATTACACCCGCCTTGGCCGCTAAAACTCGATCCTTGACAATCTCTGTTGTAGATACCACTGTCACCCCTAAGTCTGAGGAAAACAAAATTGTCACCCCAGCACTGAAATTAGTACCATACATATGCTGCCCCTCCCAACACATACCCCAGTCAACCTCATTTGCCTCATCACAATGTATCTCCTGTAGAAAAACTACATCAAGCCTTAACTGTTTAATTACTCTTATTCCTGTCCCTTCCCCCATTAATATTGAGAGAACCTACCCTTCGTACCTCCATATAGAAAAGAGAAAGAAAAACAGAAGAAACCACAGAGAAAACAGACAAAGAGAGAAAAGCACCCTATGAGGCATGATAATCATCATTGTTTAAATTGTATCTTAACCTTACCCCGTTTCCCACTACCTTTTGCTGCCATGACGGCAGTAGCAGAAACGCTTCTTCACACTCAACTGGTCTAACCCCACCATCTTCTGTAACACCACAGCTGACCTCACAAACTTATCAACATAAAAGAAGATCTCCCCTACTACCTGGGTGACTAGATCCACCTGAACCCCCTCCTGTACCCCATCACTCATAATGGACCCTCAACACACACAACATGTTCCTCAGCAACAGATGCTTGTAGCTGCTCTACCACTGTCGGCCGACCTCTCCCTACATCAGTGGGCGCAGGTTTTCCTCGTAACGCCTGGGGGTTCAGGGAGAGGTGGGCCTCTTTCTACCTGTTCTTCTATGTTGTTCTGCAATGTAGGGAGAGGTGGGCCTCTTTCTGCCTTCTCCCTTTTCAGGCAAGCATGTCGCTTATGGCCAACATCCCCACACTCCAAACACCTTTGACTACCCGCACTAGCATGAGCCTTATTCAGTCTGTTGTCATACTTGACGTTAAACAAACTCCAAATTCTTCTCAGATGAGTCCAAAACATAAACACCTGTCACAGAAACGTCATATCCTGTTTCAGAGCCGGGTGTTTGTTCATCCGCGACGCAAAAGCAGCATTTTCATAGCCTACCTTCTCTCCTACGGCGACCAGAAACTCCTCCACAGTGACAGTAGCTTCAGTAACACACCTAAATCCGTGTTGAAGTGACAGTGACGGCGTCCCCATGTGGGTCGCCATCCCCACCAAAACCAGGGCATTTCCATCAGGAAATAAAATATACCTAATTCTACCACTGAAGAACCCTTGATCATGTATAGAACAAGGAAACCACAAAGAGAAGGAAACAAAAAGAAAATATAGGCGATCACTTGTACTCGATCATACAATTCCCAGCATGCACCAACACTGCCAGCATACAGACAGAGAGAGAGAGAGAGAGAGAGAGAGAGAGAGAGAGAGAGAGAGAGAGAGAGAGAGAGAGAGAGAGAGAGAGAGAGAGAGATGATTTTAAAACCAAACCAATCAACATGTAACCCTCACTTTAGACTCTGGAGGTTCTAACTTAATAAAGGTCCATTTCTATCTAAATGGTTGTTATGGATACACTATATTGGCACTACTTTTTAATTGGCTTAATTCGTGTTTAAGCGTCTTAAAATAACTGTTTCTCACATACCAGATTAAAGCAGCAATTCACATCTAACACAAAGTGAAGAGCACATTGGAAATCTACATTCTCCTACACTGTTTTAGTGCTGTGCCATACATAACCGTGAACATGATACGTATGGTAGGCATGGAAAACCAGTGTACCCAGCATGGCCTTATCCTATCTGCCACTTTTGCTACACCCCCGTCCCTCCAATTTACTATATCTCTCCTTTCCCTGTCATTTTGCAATGAGAACTCACCGTTCACTATTCATGAAGTGCAGCGTAATTATACTAGTTAAAAAGTATGGAGGCATCTTCGTAATAAAAGGTTGTCTAGTATTGCATAACTAAGTGTCTCTCGAGCTGAGCCGAGGTTGGCTTCAGCCTGGGCTTCTCATGATGAGATCCTGTCTGGACAGACAGAGAACAACACAGTAGAGGGAGACAGACAGAGAATAACACAGTAGAGAGACAGACAGAGAACAACACAGTAGAGGGAGACAGACAGAGAACAACACAGTAGAGGGAGACAGACAGAGAGCAACACAGTAGAGAGACAGACAGAGAACAACACAGTAGAGGGAGACAGACAGAGAACAACACAGTATGGGGAGACAGACAGAGAATAACACAGTAGAGGGAGACAGACAGAGAACAACACAGTAGAGGGAGACAGACAGATAACAACACAGTAGAGGGAGACAGACAGAGAACAACACAGTAGAGGGAGACAGACAGAGAACAACACAGTAGAGGGAGACAGACAGAGAACAACACAGTATAGGGAGACAGACAGAGAACTACACAGTAGAGAGACAGACAGAAAACAACACAGTAGAGGGAGACAGACAGATAACAACACAGTAGAGGGAGACAGACAGATAACAACACAGTAGAGGGAGACAGACAGAGAACAACACAGTAGAGGGAGACAGACAGAGAGCAACACAGTAGAGAGACAGACAGAGAACAACACAGTAGAGGGAGACAGACAGAGAACAACACAGTATGGGGAGACAGACAGAGAATAACACAGTAGAGGGAGACAGACAGAGAACAACACAGTAGAGGGAGACAGACAGAGAACAACACAGTAGAGGGAGACAGACAGAGAACAACACAGTAGAGGGAGACAGACAGAGAACAACACAGTAGAGGGAGACAGACAGAGAACAACACAGTATAGGGAGACAGACAGAGAACTACACAGTAGAGAGACAGACAGAAAACAACACAGTAGAGGGAGACAGACAGATAACAACACAGTAGAGGGAGACAGACAGAGAACAACACAGTAGAGGGAGACAGACAGAGAACAACACAGTAGAGGGAGACAGACAGAGAACAACACAGTAGAGGGAGACAGACAGAGAACAATACAGTAGAGGGAGACAGACAGAGAACAACACAGTATAGGGAGACAGACAGAGAACTACGCAGTAGAGAGACAGACAGAGAACAACACAGTAGAGGGAGACAGACAGAGAACAACACAGTAGAGGGAGACAGACAGAGAACAACACAGTAGAGGGAGACAGACAGAGAACAACACAGTAGAGGGAGACAGACAGAGAACAACACAGTAGAGGGAGACAGACAGAGAACAACACAGTATAGGGAGACAGACAGAGAACTACACAGTAGAGAGACAGACAGAGAACAACACAGTAGAGGGAGACAGACAGAGAACAACACAGTATGGGGAGACAGACAGAGAATAACACAGTAGAGGGAGACAGACAGAGAACAACACAGTAGAGGGAGACAGACAGAGAACAACACAGTAGAGGGAGACAGACAGAGAACAACACAGTAGAGGGAGACAGACAGAGAACAACACAGTAGAGGGAGACAGACAGAGAACAACACAGTATAGGGAGACAGACAGAGAACTACACAGTAGAGAGACAGACAGAAAACAACACAGTAGAGGGAGACAGACAGATAACAACACAGTAGAGCGAGACAGACAGATAACAACACAGTAGAGGGAGACAGACAGAGAACAACACAGTAGAGGGAGACAGACAGAGAACAACACAGTAGAGGGAGACAGACAGAGAACAATACAGTAGAGGGAGACAGACAGAGAACAACACAGTATAGGGAGACAGACAGAGAACTACGCAGTAGAGAGACAGACAGAGAACAACACAGTAGAGGGAGACAGACAGAGAACAACACAGTAGAGAGACAGAGAACTACACAGTAGAGAGACAGACAGAGAACTACACAGTAGAGAGACAGACAGAGAACAACACCGTAGAGGGAGACAGAAAGAGAACAACACAGAAAAGGGAGACACACAGAGAACAACACCGTAGAGGGAGACAGACAGAGAACAACACCGTGAGGGAGACAGACAGAGAACAACACCGTAGAGGGAGACAGACAGATTACAACACAGTAGAGGGAGACAGACAGAGAACAACACTGTAGAGGGAGACAGACAGAGAACTACACTGTAGAGGGAGACAGACAGAGAACAACACAGTAGAGGGAGACAGACCGAGAACAACACAGAGAACAATGACAGAGGAGCCCTGCCTTCCAGGCGGAGTCATGCAGTTTAGGCAATAGCCTTCACTGGGAGCTCTGTCTCTGTATGTGTGTGTGCATGTGTGTGGTTCCTGTGTATACATGTTTGCATGTGTGTGTGTGTGTTTGCTTACATGTGTGTGTTTTTGGGTGCATGCATGCGTGTGTGTTCGTGTGTGTGTGTGTGTCAGGCAGAGTGATATAGCTGAGGCTAAGTGTTGTCATCGGGAGCGTTTCATGTCTGAGCCGAGGGCAGACCTGTGAGCTCTCTGTCTAAGTTCTCTCAGTCGCTTTGGTTATCGATGGAGCCCACGGTCGTCTTTGTAGCAACGGGGGAAAACCAGCATCCTCAGCCCAATCACAAGACAAGGCAGCATGCGTTGTCCTCTCCATTGTGTGGGCCATCTTCATGTGTGACTCAAACTAGGCCCTGTGTTTTTGCCAGCCAGCCTGTCAATGTCAACGACAAGGGTCGAAAGCCGTCGTCACTTCAAATCTTCTCCTCTTTCTCCCCGTTCTTCCAGGTTGTTCTGCAAGCAGACATTGTTATGTGGGGTTCTTCTTGATAGAGATCTCCGCCGACGATGTTATCTCTACAAGGCTGACAGATAGTTTTTATATAAGCTGATTATGCTCTGACACAGTTTGACAACGGTTTATATGAAGATTGGAGAGGCATTAGTTATTGTGAAGCATGCTGTCCTTTCTCTCAAATATCCTCAAACTAACTTTTATACAAGACTAACCTTATCAAGTGGCATTGCAATACAAAGTGAAAACGATTAGTGGGGGTTCTTGTCAGAAATCTCAGGTATTCCCCAAACTCTGGGCTATGTTCTGCCCCAGAATGTATAATTCAGTGATTCAGCTAATTAACTATTAAACATTCACAGATGGTGCTCTTAACCTCAGTGTGGTTTGTGCATTCATTCACAAGTGTGTGTGTGCGTGTGTGCGTGCGTGTGTGTATGTGTGTATGTGTGTGTGTGTGTGTGAGAGAGAGAGAGAGTGTGTGTCGTGCCATCCAAATACAGTGTGACTCACAGAATGACAGAATGAGGGAACCTGCCAATTCATTACTCAACACCATTCTGTTCCCCAGCCAGTCAGATAGGCAGGCCTGGTGAAGCAGGCATCATACTGATGACTTACTGACTTGACATTACCACTGAGTCTTCACAGTGTAGAAGACACCACTCAATATGGAGTGTGTGTGTCTGGTAGCATCTGTGTGCATCTGTGTCTACAGTACGTGTGCGTGTTTTCCAGCCTGCATGTACGTGGTCTAAACAAGAGTCCCGCTGCTCCATGACACTGTACCATACTTGAGTAAAAGTGAAGATAGTTTAGTAGAAAATGACTCAAGTAAAAGTGAAAGTCACCCGGTAAAATACTACTTGAGTAAAATAGTTTCTAAAGTAAATGTAATTTCTAAAATGTACTTCAGTATCAAAAGTAAAAGTATGAATAATTTCTAATTACTTATATTAAGCAAACAAGTAGCAAACATTCCCCCCCCCTTTTTCTCCCCAATTTTGTGGCATCCAATTGTTAGTAGTTACTATCTTGTCTCATCGCTACAACTCCCATACGGTCTCGGGAGAGACGAAGGTCGAAAGCCATGCGTCCTCCGAAACACAAGCCAACCAAGCCGCACTGCTTCTTAACACAGCGCGCATCCAACCTGGAAGTGAGCCGCACCAATGTGTCGGAGGAAACACCGTGCAACCTGGTTGGCGCACACTGTGCCCGGCCCGCCACAGGAGTCGCTGTGACAAAATGTGACGCCATAGTGAGTAACGTGTTAGCACCATGGGCAACTACTGTGGTAACACAGGACCTAGACCAGGTTGAATTTGTGTCCCTGTACATTGATGCGTCCAATCATGGACATGTAAAGCTGCTGCCAATAGTAGTCAGATATTGTAAGATATATGATGGCAGCACATCTGTGGAAACAAAACTGCTTGATTTTGTTGAATTGAAAGGAGAAACAGCAGAGGACATTGCAGCTGAGGTCCTGGTGGTCATCCAAAAATGTAACCTGGAAAACATTCTCTGCTGACAACAAATACCAACTTTGGTGGACTGAATAGGCTGGGGAGGGTCAATGTCCATACCAAAGTTTAAAATGCTCTGCAGCGGGAGGTGATTGGCTTAGGTTGTCCTGCCCACATCATTCATAACACGGCCAGAACAGCTTTGGATATGATGTTGAGTACCTGCTCACATCATTCATAACACGGCCAGAACAGCTTTGGATATGATGTTGAGTACCTGCTCACATCATTCATAACAGGGCCAGAACAGCTTTGGATATGATGTTGAGTACCTGCTCACATCATTCATAACAGGGCCAGAACAGCTTTGGATATGATGTTGAGTACCTGCTCACATCATTCATAACAGGGCCAGAACAGCTTTGGATATGATGTTGAGTACCTGCTCACATCATTCATAACACAGCTTTGGATATGATGTTGAGTACCAGAACAGCTTTGGATATGATGTTGAGTACCTGCTCACATCATTCATAACACGGCCAGAACAGCTTTGGATATGATGTTGAGTACCTGCTATTTGGATATTATATATAAGATATTTGGATATGATGTTGAGTACCTGCTCACATCATTCATAACACGGCCAGAACAGCTTTGGATATGACGTTGAGTACCTGCTCACATCATTCATAACACGGCCAGAACAGCTTTGGATATGATGTTGAGTACCTGCTCACATCATTCATAACACGGCCAGAACAGCTTTGGATATGATGTTGAGTACCTGCTCACATCATTCATAACAGGGCCAGAACAGCTTTGGATATGATGTTGAGTACCTGCTCACATCATACATAACACGGCCAAAACAGCTTTGGATATGATGTTGAGTACCTGCTCACATCATTCATAACAGGGCCAGAACAGCTTTGGATATGATGTTGAGTACCTGCTCACATCATTCATAACAGGGCCAGAACAGCTTTGGATATGACGTTGAGTACCTGCTCACATCATTCATAACACGGCCAGAACAGCTTTGGATATGATGTTGAGTACCTGCTCACATCATTCATAACACGGCCAGAACAGCTTTGGATATGATGTTGAGTACCTGCTCACATCATTCATAACACGGCCAGAACAGCTTTGGATATGATGTTGAGTACCTGCTCACATCATTCATAACACGGCCAGAACAGCTTTGGATATGATGTTGAGTACCTGCTATTTGGATATTATATATAAGATATGTGGATATGATGTTGAGTACCTGCTCACATCATTCATAACACGGCCAGAACAGCTTTGGATATGATGTTGAGTACCTGCTCACATCATTCATAACACGGCCAGAACAGCTTTGGATATGATGTTGAGTACCTGCTCACATCATTCATAACACGGCCAGAACAGCTTTGGATATGATGTTGAGTACCTGCTCACATCATTCATAACACGGCCAGAACAGCTTTGGATATGATGTTGAGTACCTGCTCACAAAGATATTTGGATATGTTCATATTTTCACTGAAAGACTGAAGGGCTTTGTGAGTTTGTTGGCCAGGAGTACCATAACATTTTAGGACACAGTAATGTTCGCTGGCTGTCCATGCTCCCTGCTCTAGAAAGAGTGCTGAAAACATATGTGCCATTGAAATCCTTTTTTATTTGTGAAGACAAATGCCCTGTTGTCCTGTGAATAATGTTTTTGAAGATCCACTGACTGAACTTTGGCAGGCCTTTGTTCCATGGAAACTTGACCGTATTCTGTGACACGATCAAGATGCTTGTAGGCCAGGACCACTGTGCTGTGGAGTCCGCTGCAATTCTGAGAAACGTTGAGGCAAAACTCACTGCAAGACGTGATGACAACATCATTCAATTTTGGTCAGAGGACTTCTGAGAGAACTAGAGGAAAATGGAGAAATGTCTAAAGAGAGCTTTCTCAAAACATCCCAATCATTCTTCACTACGGCTGTGAACTACTTGCAAGCATGGGGAAAGCACACAGATAATCTAAAAGATTTACATGGTCTCCTTTTAAAAAGGCAACCTCAGCATGAAGAGATCCAGAAGGCAGCAGGCACACTGCAGGAAAAATGCCCCAATGTGACCATCAATGAGGATGCATTGTTTGACGAGGTTACTGGCCTGCATGAGTTCCTAAAGGGGGATCGCTTGAAGAATGGAAAACATCTGAGACAATAGTCAGAGATGGGGCACGGTGGTTACCCACTTCAAAGAGAATGACATCCCACACACCAACCTGGCTAGATTAGCGTCTGTTTTCATGTGCTTACCTTGAAGTAATGCACCAGTCGAGAGAGAGTTATCCCAAATGAATGATCTACTATGGACAGCAGCAAGAAATAGGTCCACTATTCCTATCATCAAGGCCATGCTTATTGTGAAGATAAACTTCAACCTCCCCTGCCAGGAGTTCATGGAGAAGCTTGCCAAAGACAGAGCAATCCTGATGAAGATACATTCTCCTGATAAAAATACAGATTAGGTTGGTATAAGTATATAATGTAGTTACCAATCTCATCAGCATCTTATTTCTTTATTATGTTAAGTATTTCACATATACTATTGCCTGTTTTTTTCAATTTTGCTTATGTCCTATTCTTCTCTTATTCTACCCAGACTACCAGGACCAATGAATGGCTTTTCAGATTGGACAGTTCTGTCTTGTCTGTAGCGTTTCTGTAGTTGTTTTCTCTGTATCACAGTGTGCCTGTTAGACTAAATACATGAAACCGGAATTGTCCCCCTTTTTTATTTCATAGATAATAACATTGGATATTTTAATTATATATTGACCGCCGTACTGGAAATGTCCCCGGTTTTCATTTCAGAAATCTGGTCACTTTAACCTGGATGGAAAGATCAAATAAAATCTCTTCAAGGGATGCCATTGAAGTGCAAGCTACATACAAACAGACAGCTACAATAACAATTACAGTAGCTAGATAGCTAACGTTAGCTAAATAAAATTGTCTGGCTAGCTAGCTGGCTAGGCAGGCTGAGGTAAATAAGTATAACGTTAGTGTCACGCCCTGGTCGAAATATATTATGTTTATTCTTCATTTATTCGGTCAGGCCAGGGTGTGCCGTGGGTTATTGTGGTGTGTTTTTGTCTTGGGGTTTTGTGGGATGTCTAGTGTTAGTCTATGGCTGCCTGAGGCGGTTCTTAATCAGAGTCAGGTGATTATCGTTGTCTCTGATTGGGAACCATATTTAGGCAGCCATATTCTTTGTGTGTTTTGTGGGTGATTGTCCTTATTCCTGTCTCTATGTTAGTTTACACTACTATAGGCTGTTTCGGTTTTCATTACGTTCTTTTTGTTTTGTAGTATTTGTATTGATTCGTGTTTTTCATTAAACATGGATCACAATCTACACGCTGCATTTTGGTCCGATTCTCCTTCGCCTACAGAAAACCGTTACAGTTAGTAGCTAGCAACGTCATTCTAAAAACAGCTTAAATTATTTCTTCATATTTAACAATATTTACTCATATAAAGACACATATTTGATAAAGAAAGAGTGTTCTCTTCCTGTGTTTTCGGGTCCTCTGAAGCAGCAGGTTGTCACTGTCAAAAACACCATCATTGGAGAGCAATTCTGAGGTAATGACTTTGCGCGGACAGAGCAAGTGCTTACGAGGTGAAATAGAAGTGGAACTGCCCATGTGCTGTTTCCAGTGTTGCCAACTCCTCAGTAAGGAAAGTAGCTATTGGCTGTCCTAAAAGTTGCTAGAAGTCGCTAAATGACGTCATCGTCTAATTTGCATAATTGGCCATGTGCATGTAATTGTGATGAACGCTGAAGGAGAGAGGAATAACGTCGTGGGAGAGACAAAAAGTGAGTAAAAACACCCTAAATATGTTTAAAACAACAAATTAATTTTCTTCTGTCGATTCGAGATTTTTTTAATGTCACAATTCCAACTCCTCTTTTATCTGGTCTTGGGACCAGCAAAAGTGACCCAAAAGAGACACATTTTAAAAAAATTTAAAATATTTTTTACATTTTTCTTCATTTGGTTTGGTTTTAAACCTTATGGTCCACTTAGGAGCCTACAACAAGTCACAGTAAAACATGAACATTTTTAACCATAATATTATTATTCCATTTTTATGTATACAATGTACATTAACAATCTAAATGGACCAAAAAGAGACAATAGAAAAAACTGGCAATGGCAATGTGAGAAAATTATGGTAACTAGTCTGGCCCTAATTCATGTTATTTTTTAATTTTTTATGTAAGGCAGTGTCATGTCTTGTTATGTCTGTTCCTGTCCTTTCTCTTCACTCTGTCTCTCTCTGCTGGTCTTTTTAGGTTACCTTCTCTGTCTCTCATTCTTCAGCTGTTCTACATCTCCCCTAACTAGCTCATTCACTCCTTCCCACCTGTTCTCTCTTCCCCCTCTGATTAGGTCTCTATTTCTCTCTCTGTTCCTGCTACTTTCAGTGTCTGATTCTTGTTTGTGTTTTTGATGCCAGAAGCAAGCTGTCGTCCCGTTTGCTTCCACCTTGTCCTATCCTGTCGGAGTCTGCCTGGCAGGTGCATCCTGCATTATTCTAACGTTCTTTTTGTTCCATTGACTACGTTGGAAGAGGATTTATGCCATTCCTGTTTTTCATTAAAGAACTCTGTTTTCGGTTAAAACCGCTTTTGGGTCTTCACTCAAGTACATAACAGGCAGGGTGGGATCAGCCAGCGGCGGCTTCCCGCATGCGCGATTCATTTGCAGTCTGGACGCGGAGGGGTGAACATCTCTTGCTCTGACTGCAGCTTGGAGGGACTGCTGCGCGGGGACTGGGCCACCTGTGAGTGCTTTGCGATGGGGGTGGGGCCCATGGCAGCACCTGCTGCTCATTGAGAAGAGTCAGAACTATAGGTACTTTCACGTCAGAGTCTCCATTAACACCAGGAAAAGTCGCTAGATTTGTCACTAGTTGCTTTTTTGAAAATGTGTCACTAGAGGGGTCTGAATACTCACTTAGTATCGTGACAAAGTTGCTAAGTTGGCAACACTGGCTGCTTCCTTCGTGACCGCTATGAGGTAAAAGAGAGCAAAGCAACCAGCATAGCAACGGAGGGCTTGGTTCATTACCTAATTCGGTCAGAGTTTTGCAAATTCTAGCAACAGCCCTAGCAACTTTTTTTTGGCAGGGGGACACTATTTGGCATGACAGGCCCATGCCCACCTCTTTGGCAGGGCCCATGTCCACCTCTTTGACCTCTTTGGCAGGGCCCATGTCCACCTCTTTGATGGGGCCCATGTCCACCTCTTTGACCTCTTTGGCGGGGCCCATGTCCACCTCTTTGAACTCTTCGCCCACATGGTCTTTGTTTGCTTCTTCTCCCTTGATGCCTATCCTGCTCGATGTTGACAGAAATGTTAAGGGTTCACACACACCCTTTTATATGGTGAACAATTGTGGTTACCACTATGGGAAATCAATTAACAATAACCAGTAGTCATTATGTATAGTTTTCATGTATCATACACATCATTTAAATGTTAATACTTTATAAACACAGATTTTATTTCTATAGTTATCAAAATCCATATATAGTAGACAAGACAGTTTGAAATCAATAGGTTTACCAAACGGTGAAGTGATTAAGGATGAGGTAGGCATAACATCATCTTCAGCAGCAGTGGTCAGGATGAGGTAGGCATAACATCATCTTCAGCAGCAGTGGTCAGGATGAGGTAGGCATAACATCATCTTCAGCAGCAGTGGTCAGGATGAGGTAGGCATAACATTCCCTTCAGCAGCAGTGGTCAGGATGAGGTAGGCATAACATTCCCTTCAGCAGCAGTGGTCAGGATGAGGTAGGCATAACATTCCCTTTCAGCAGCAGTGGTGGTCATAACATTCCCTTCAGGAGTGAGGATGAGGTAGGCATAACATCATCTTCAGCAGCAGTGGTCAGGATGAGGTAGGCATAACATTCCCTTCAGCAGCAGTGGTCAGGATGAGGTAGGCATAACCCTTCAGCAGCAGTGGTCAGGATGAGGTAGGCCATCTCTTCAGCAGCAGTGGTCAGGATGCAGCAGTGGTCAGGATGAGGTAGGCATAACATTCCCTTCAGCAGCAGTGGTCAGGATGAGGTAGGCATAACATCCCTTCAGCAGCAGTGGTCAGGATGAGGTAGGCATAACATTCCCTCAGCAGCAGTGGTCAGGATGAGGTAGGCATAACATTCCCTTCAGCAGCAGTGGTCAGGATGAGGTAGGCATAACATTCCCTTCAGCAGCAGTGGTCAGGATGAGGTAGGCATAACATTCCCTTCAGCAGCAGTGGTCAGGATGAGGTAGGCATAACATTCCCTTCAGCAGCAGTGGTCAGGATGAGGTAGGCATAACATTCCCTTCAGCAGCAGTGGTCAGGATGAGGTAGGCATAACATTCCTTCAGCAGCAGTGGTCAGGATGAGGTAGGCATAACATTCCCTTCAGCAGCAGTGGTCAGGATGAGGTAGGCATAACATTCCCTTCAGCAGCAGTGGTCAGGATGAGGTCATTCCCTTCAGCAGCAGTGGTCAGGATGAGGTAGGCATAACATTCCCTTCAGCAGCAGTGGTCAGCAGCAGCAGTGGTCAGGATGAGGTAGGCATAACATTCCCTTCAGCAGCAGTGGTCAGGATGAGGTAGGCATAACATTCCCTTCAGCAGCAGTGGTCAGGATGAGGTAGGCATAACATTCCCTTCAGCAGCAGTGGTCAGGATGAGGTAGGCATAACATTCCCTTCAGCAGCAGTGGTCAGGATGAGGTAGGCATAACATTCCCTTCAGCAGCAGTGGTCAGGATGAGGTAGGCATAACATTCCCTTCAGCAGCAGTGGTCAGGATGAGGTAGGCATAACATTCCCTTCAGCAGCAGTGGTCAGGATGAGGTAGGCATAACATTCCCTTCAGCAGCAGTGGTCAGGATGATGAGGTAGGCATAACATTCCCTTCAGCAGCAGTGGTCAGGATGAGGTAGGCATAACATTCCCTTCAGCAGCAGTGGTCAGGATGAGGTAGGCATAACATTCCCTTCAGCAGTGGTCAGGATGAGGTCATAACATTCCCTTCAGCAGCAGTGGTCAGGATGAGGTAGGCATAACATTCCCTTCAGCAGCAGTGGTCAGGATGAGGTAGGCATTCCCTTCAGCAGTGGTCAGGATGAGGTAGGCATAACATTCCCTTCAGCAGCAGTGGTCAGGATGAGGTAGGCATAACATTCCCTTCAGCAGCAGTGGTCAGGATGAGGTAGGCATAACATTCCCTTCAGCAGCAGTGGTCAGGATGAGTGTCAGGATGAGGCATAACATTCCCTTCAGCAGCAGTGGTCAGGATGAGGTAGGCATAACATAGCAGCAGTGGTCAGGATGAGGTAGGCATAACATTCCCTTCAGCAGCAGTGGTCAGGATGAGGTAGGCATAACATCCTTCAGCAGCAGTGGTCAGGATGAGGTAGGCATAACATTCCCTTCAGGATGAGGATGAGGGCATAACATTCCCTTCAGCAGCAGTGGTCAGGATGAGGTAGCAGCAGTAAGGATGAGGTAGGCATAACATCCCTTCAGCAGCAGTGGTCAGGATGAGGTAGGCATAACATTCCCTTCAGCAGCAGTAAGGATGAGGTAGGCATAACATCCCTTCAGCAGCAGTGGTCAGGATGAGGTAGGCATAACATTCCCTTCAGCAGCAGTGGTCAGGATGAGGTAGGCATAACATTCCCTTCAGCAGCATGGTCAACATTCCCTTCAGCAGCAGTGGTCAGGATGAGGTAGGCATAACATTCCCAGCAGCAGTTCAGCAGCAGTGGTCAGGATGAGGTAGGCATAACATTCCCTTCAGCAGCAGTGGTCAGGATGAGGTAGGCATAACATTCCCTTCAGCAGCAGTGGTCAGGATGAGGTAGGCATAACATTCCCTTCAGCAGCAGTGGTCAGGATGAGGTAGGCATAACATTCCCTTCAGCAGCAGTGGTCAGGATGAGGTAGGCATAACATTCCCTTCAGCAGCAGTGGTCAGGATGAGGTAGGCATAACATTCCCTTCAGCAGCAGTGGTCAGGATGAGGTAGGCATAACATTCCCTTCAGCAGCAGTGGTCAGGATGAGGTAGGCATAACATTCCCTTCAGCAGCAGTGGTCAGGATGAGGTAGGCATAACATTCCTTCAGCAGCAGTGGTCAGGATGAGGTAGGCATAACATTCCCTTCAGCAGCAGTGGTCAGGATGAGGTAGGCATAACATTCCCTTCAGCAGCAGTGGTCAGGAGTGGTCAGATGGGTAGGCATAACATTCCCTTCAGCAGCAGTGGTCAGGATGAGGTAGGCATAACATAACCTTCAGCAGCAGTGGTCAGGATGAGGTAGGCATAACATTCCCTTCAGCAGCAGTGGTCAGGATGAGGTAGGCATAACAGCAGCAGTGGTCAGGATGAGGTAGGCATAACATTCCCTTCAGCAGCAGTGGTCAGGATGAGGTAGGCATAACATTCCCTTCAGCAGCAGTGGTCAGGATGGTCAGGATGAGGCATAACATTCCCTTCAGCAGCAGTGGTCAGGATGAGGTAGGCATAACATTCCCAGCAGTTCAGGATGAGGTAGGCAGCAGTGGTCAGGATGAGGTAGGCATAACATTCCCTTCAGCAGCATGGTCAGGATGAGAGGCATAACATTCCCTTCAGCAGCAGTGGTCAGGATGAGGGCATAACATCATCTTCAGCAGCAGTGGTCAGGATGAGGTAGGCATAACATTCCCTTCAGCAGCAGTGGTCAGGATGAGGTAGGCATAACATCTTCAGCAGCAGTGGTCAGGATGAGGTAGGCATAACATCATCTTCAGCAGCAGTGGTCAGGATGAGGTAGGCATAACATTCCCTTCAGCAGCAGTGGTCAGGATGAGGTAGGCATAACATTCCCTTCAGCAGCAGTGGTCAGGATGAGGTAGGCATAACATTCCCTTCAGCAGCAGTGGTCAGGATGAGGTAGGCATAACATTCCCTTCAGCAGCAGTGGTCAGGATGAGGTAGGCATAACATTCCCTTCAGCAGCAGTGGTCAGGATGAGGTAGGCATAACATTCCCTTCAGCAGCAGTGGTCAGGATGAGGTAGGCATAACATTCCCTTCAGCAGCAGTGGTCAGGATGAGGTAGGCATAACATTCCCTTCAGCAGCAGTGGTCAGGATGAGGTAGGCATAACATTCCCTTCAGCAGCAGTGGTCAGGATGAGGTAGGCAGTGGTCAGGATGAGGTAGGCATAACATTCCCTTCAGCAGCAGTGGTCAGGATGAGGTAGGCATAACATTCCAGCAGCAGTGGTCAGGATGAGGTAGGCATAACATTCCCTTCAGCAGTGGTCAGGATGAGGTAGGCATAACATTCCCTTCAGCAGCAGTGGTCAGGATGAGGTAGGCATAACATCCCTTCAGAGTGGTCATTCCCTTCAGCAGCAGTGGTCAGGATGAGGTAGGCATAACATTCCCTTCAGCAGCAGTGGTCAGGATGAGGTAGGCATAACATTCCCTTCAGCAGCAGTGGTCAGGATGAGGTAGGCATAACATTCCCTTCAGCAGCAGTGGTCAGGATGAGGTAGGCATAACATTCCCTTCAGCAGCAGTGGTCAGGATGAGGTAGGCATAACATTCCCTTCAGCAGCAGTGGTCAGGATGAGGTAGGCATAATGAGGTAGGCATAACATCCCTTCAGCAGCAGTGGTCAGGATGAGGTAGGCATAACATTCAGGATGAGGTAGGCATAACATCTTCAGCAGCAGTGGTCAGGATGAGGTAGGCATAACATCTTCAGCAGCAGTGGTCAGGATGAGGTAGGCATAACATTCCCTTCAGCAGCAGTGGTCAGGATGAGGTAGGCATAACATTCCCTTCAGCAGCAGTGGTCAGGATGAGGTAGGCATAACATTCCCTTCAGCAGCAGTGGTCAGGATGAGGTAGGCATAACATTCCCTTCAGCAGCAGTGGTCAGGATGAGGTAGGCATAACATCATCTTCAGCAGCAGTGGTCAGGATGAGGTAGGCATAACATTCCCTTCAGCAGCAGTGGTCAGGATGAGGTAACATCATCTTCAGGCATAATGAGGTATTCCCTTCAGCCTTCAGCAGCAGTGGTCAGGATGAGGTAGGCATAACATTCCCTTCAGCAGCAGTGGTCAGGATAACATCATCTTCAGAGGTAGGCAGCAGTGGTCAGGATGAGGTAGGCATAACATTCCCTTCAGCAGCAGTGGTCAGGATGAGGTAGGCATAACATCATCTTCAGCAGCAGTGGTCAGGATGAGGTAGGCATAACATTCCTTCAGCAGCAGTGGTCAGGATGAGGTGGTCAGGCATAACATTCCCTTCAGCAGCAGTGGTCAGGATGAGGTAGGCATAACATTCCCTTCAGCAGCAGTGGTCAGGATGAGGTAGGCATAACATTCCCTTCAGCAGCAGTGGTCAGGATGAGGTAGGCATAACATTCCCTTCAGCAGCAGTGGTCAGGATGAGGTAGGCATAACATTCCCTTCAGCAGCAGTGGTCAGGATGAGGTAGGCATAACATTCCCTTCAGCAGCAGTGGTCAGGATGAGGTAGGCATAACATTCCCTTCAGCAGCAGTGGTCAGGATGAGGTAGGCATAACATTCCCTTCAGCAGCAGTGGTCAGGATTCATCATCTTCAGCAGCAGTGGTCAGGATGAGGTAGGCATAACATCATCTTCAGCAGCAGTGGTCAGGATGAGGTAGGCATAACATTCCCTTCAGCAGCAGTGGTCAGGATGAGGTAGGCATAACATTCCCTTCAGCAGCAGTGGTCAGGATGAGGTAGGCATAACATTCCCTTCAGCAGCAGTGGTCAGGATGAGGTAGGCATAACATTCCCTTCAGCAGCAGTGGTCAGGATGAGGTAGGCATAACATTCCCTTCAGCAGCAGTGGTCAGGATGAGGTAGGCATATTCCCTTCAGCAGCAGTGGTCAGGATGAGGTAGGCATAACATTCAGCAGCAGCAGTGGTCAGGATGAGGTAGGCATAACATTCCCTTCAGCAGCAGTGGTCAGGATGAGGTAGGCATAGCAGCAGTGGTCAGGATGAGGTAGGCATAACATTTCAGCAGCAGTGGTCAGGATGAGGTAGGCATAACATTCCCTTCAGCAGCAGTGGTCAGGATGAGGTAGGCATAACATTCCCTTCAGCAGCAGTGGTCAGGATGAGGTAGGCATAACATTCCCTTCAGCAGCAGTGGTCAGGATGAGGTGAGGCATAACATTCCCTTCAGCAGCAGTGGTCAGGATGAGGTAGGCATAACATTCCCTTCAGCAGCAGTGGTCAGGATGAGGTAGGCATAACATCATCTTCAGCAGCAGTGGTCAGGATGAGGTAGGCATAACATTCCCTTCAGCAGCAGTGGTCAGGATGAGGTAGGCATAACATTCCCTTCAGCAGCAGTGGTCAGGATGAGGTAGGCATAACATTCCCTTCAGCAGCAGTGGTCAGGATGAGGTAGGCATAACATCATCTTCAGCAGCAGTGGTCAGGATGAGGTAGGCATAACATTCCCTTCAGCAGCAGTGGTCAGGATGAGGTAGGCATAACATCATCTTCAGCAGCAGTGGTCAGGATGAGGTAGGCATAACATTCCCTTCAGCAGCAGTGGTCAGTGGTCAGGATGGTCAGGATGAGGCAGGCATAACATTCCCTTCAGCAGCAGTGGTCAGGATGAGGTAGGCATAACATTCCCTTCAGCAGCAGTGGTCAGGATGAGGTAGGCATAACATTCCCTTCAGCAGCAGTGGTCAGGATGAGGTAGGCATAACATTCCCTTCAGCAGCAGTGGTCAGGATGAGGTCAGCATCATCTTCAGCAGCAGTGGTCAGGATGAGGTAGGCATAACATTCCCTTCAGCAGCAGTAGTCAGGATGAGGTAGGCATAACATTCCCTTCAGCAGCAGTGGTCAGGATGAGGTAGGCATAACATTCCCTTCAGCAGCAGTGGTCAGGATGAGGTAGGCATAACATCATCTTCAGCAGCAGTGGTCAGGATGAGGTAGGCATAACATTCCCTTCAGCAGCAGTGGTCAGGATGAGGTAGGCATAACATTCCCTTCAGCAGCAGTGGTCAGGATGAGGTAGGCATAACATCATCTTCAGCAGCAGTAGTCAGGATGAGGTAGGCATAACATTCCCTTCAGCAGCAGTGGTCAGGATGAGGTAGGCATAACATCATCTTCAGCAGCAGTGGTCAGGATGAGGTAGGCATAACATTCCCTTCAGCAGCAGTAGTCAGGATGAGGTAGGCATAACATTCCCTTCAGCAGCAGTGGTCAGGATGAGGTAGGCATAACATTCCCTTCAGCAGCAGTGGTCAGGATGAGGTAGGCATAACATCATCTTCAGGCATAACATCATCTTCAGCAGCAGTGGTCAGGATGAGGTAGGCATAACATTCTCTTCAGCAGCAGTGGTCAGGATGAGGTAGGCATAACATCATCTTCAGCAGCAGTGGTCAGGATGAGGTAGGCATAACATTCCCTTCAGCAGCAGTGGTCAGGATGAGGTAGGCATAACATTCCCTTCAGCAGCAGTGGTCAGGATGAGGTAGGCATAACATTCCCTTCAGCAGCAGTGGTCAGGATGAGGTAGGCATAACATTCCCTTCAGCAGCAGTGGTCAGGATGAGGTAGGCATAACATCATCTTCAGCAGCAATGTTTGTTCTACATATTATAATTTTATCTGAACATTCCAGAACGTTGCGTCCTGCTGAACGTGCCCCAGGTTGTTAGCTACAGCTAACTAATGAGGTAACATGACTCAGCAAGATGTAGCCTAAACAAATGGTTTAACTGTCCAATCCGCAATTAGCCTAGTTTTAGAATGGCCAGCGATATGCTTTATACAGTGGTGTAGTGGTACAGTTTACCCACCTTTGCCGGAAAAATGCCTTGAATGTATTTGGAGCTTTGGTTTTTCTCACCGCGACCAGCAATCAGAGTTTACTCGCCTATTCTTTTTTTTACCACTACTGTACATCAGTGGTTTTATGAATGTAAAATGCTGCCCGCCAATACATGATATGGGCATGTCTTTTGAATGGTAGACTAAGGGCTAGAATCAATACATTTTGTCTAAGGAAAAGAGACTAGGTTACATTAGCTACAAAACCTGGATTTGAAATGCAGTTTGAAAAGTGGGAGAGTTGAGCGAGACTACAAATACAAAGACAGCCTACTGTAGTTCGACAGTTGTTTTACTATTAATCTCTATGCTGCTTTTGTTTTTCAATTTGTAAAGCAGCTTGTGTTTCTTAAGCTGGCAAAGAAAGGGTAGCTAACGAGAAGGCTGGTGGTGACTGGTTATCTAGGAGGCTGAGCGGAGCCTGCCTGCCTGCACTCATCTCGTGCTCCCCCCCACTTCACCAGCTGATGGAGGCTAAGCTGTGTTTGCAGGGTGTGACACATCCTTCCCTCTACTGAACAGAAATCTGTGCTGCAAATATCAATTGTGCTTTCCACAAATTGTTGTCCAGTGCACTTAGTAGTCAGATTTTAGTCACAGAGAGGGTCTATTTAGTCAGTTATGGTTTCATCAATTGCCACAAAAAAATTGATGTTTGACAAATATTACTGTTTTTGTTGACAACATTAACACTGGAGAGAGGGAGCAGGCTGGGAGAGAGGGGGAGCGAGGAGGGAGAGAGGGGGAGAGGGGAGGGAAAGAGGGGGAGTGGGAAGGGAAAGAGGGGGAGTGGGGAGGGAGAGAGGGGGAGAGGGAGAGAGCGGGAGCGAGGAGGGAGAGAGGGGGAGTGGAGGGAGAGAGGGGGAGTGGAGGAAGAAAGGAAGGCGAGAGGGGGTGCAAATGGAGAGAGGGGGAGTGGAGGGAGAGAGAGAAGAGAGAGGGGGAGCGGAGGGAGAGAGAAGGAGAGAGGAAGGAGAGAGGGGGAGCCAAAGAGGAAGGAGAGAGGTGGAGGGAGAGAGAGAGAAGAGAGAGGGGGAGCGGAGGGAGTGGGAGGAAGGAGAGAGGGGGAGTGGAGGGAGAGAGAGAAGAGAGAGGGGGAGCAGAGGGAGGGAGAGAGAGAAGAGAGAGGGGGAGCAGAGGGAGAGAGAGAGGAAGGAGAGAGGGGGAGCAGAGGGAGAGAGAGAGGAAGGAGAGAGGGGGAGAGTAGGGAAAGAGGAAGGAGAGAGGGAGAGAGGAGGGAGAGAGGAAGGATAGAGGGGGAGCAGAGGGAGAGAGAGAGGGAGGAGGAGGAGAGGGGAGGAGAGGGGGGAAAGAGGGAGGAGAGGAAGAGAGGGGGAGCAGAGGGAGAGAGAGAGGAAGGAGAGAGGGGGAGCAGAGGGAAAGAGAGAGGAAGGAGAGAGGGGGAGCAGAGGAAGAGAGAGAGGAAGGAGAGAGGGGGAGCAGAGGGAAAGAGAGAGGAAGAGAGAGAGGGGGAGCAGAGGGAGAGAGAGAGGGAGGGGAGAGGGGGAGCAGAGGGAGAGAGAGAGGAAGGAGAGAGGGGGAGCAGAGGAAGAGAGAGAAGTAGGAGAGAGGGGGCGCAGAGGAAGAGAGAGAGGAAGGAGAGAGGGGGAGCAGAGGAATACATACATACACCTTTCTGGTGAAAACTTCTGGAGCTTGTTTTAAAATCCGTGCCACATACTTGATCCACACTGCTAACCACTTTCCACCCCACCACTCTGCTAACACTGCCAACCCCTTTCCAACCCACCACCCTGCTAACCCCTTTCCACCCCACAACCCTGCTAATCCCTTTCCACCCCACCACCCTGTTAATCCCTTTCCACCCCACCACCCTGCTAATCCCTTTCCACCCCACCACCCTGCTAACACTGCTAACCCCTTTCCACCCCACCACCCTGCTAACACTGCTAACCCCTTTCCACCCTACAACCCTGCTAACACTGCTAACCCCTTTCCAACCCACCACCCTGCTAACACTGCTAACCCCTTTCCACCCCACCACCCTGCTAACACTGCTAAACCCTCTCCACCTCACCACCCTGCTAACCCCTTTCCACCCCACCACCCTGCTAATCCCTTTCCACCCACCACCCTGCTAACCCCTCTCCACCTCACCACCCTGCTAACCCCTTTCCACCCCACCACCCTGCTAACACTGCTAACCCCTTTCCACCCTACAACCCTGCTAACACTGCTAACCCCTTTCCAACCCACCACCCTGCTAACACTGCTAACCCCTTTCCACCCCACCACCCTGCTAACACTGCTAAACCCTCTCCACCCACCACCCTGCTAACCCTTTTCCACCCCACCACCCTGCTAATCCCTTTCCACCCACCACCCTGCTAACCCCTCTCCACCTCACCACCCTGCTAACCCCTTTCCACCCCACCACCCTGCTAATCCCTTTCCACCCACCACCCTGCTAACCCCTCTCCACCCCACCACCCTGCTAACCCCTTTCCACCCCATCACCCTGCTAACCCCTATCCACCCCACCACCCTGCTAACCCCTCTCCACCCCACCACCCTGCTAACCCCTTTCCACCCCATCACCCTGCTAACCCCTATCCACCCCACCACCCTGCTAACCCCTCTCCACCCCATCACCCTGCTAACCCCTATCCACCTCACCACCCTGCTAACCCCTTTCCACCCCACCACCCTGCTAATCCCTTTCCACCCACCACCCTGCTAACCCCTCTCCACCCCACCACCCTGCTAACCCCTTTCCACCCCATCACCCTGCTAACCCCTATCCACCCCACCACCCTGCTAACCCCTATCCACCCACCACCCTGCTAACCCCTATCCACCCCACCACCCTGCTAACCCCTCTCCACCCCACCACCCTGCTAACCCCTTTCCACCCCATCACCCTGCTAACCCCTATCCACCCCACCACCCTGCTAACCCCTCTCCACCCCATCACCCTGCTAACCCCTATCCACCTCACCACCCTGCTAACCCCTATCCACCCCACCACCCTGCTAACCCCTATCCACCCCATCACCCTGCTAACCCCTATCCACCCCACCACCCTGCTAACCCCTATCCACCCCACCACCCTGCTAACCCCTTTCCACCCCATCACCCTGCTAACCCCTATCCACCCCATCACCCTGCTAACCCCTATCCACCCCACCACCCTGCTAACCCCTATCCACCCCACCACCCTGCTAACCCCTCTCCACCCCACCACCCTGCTAACCCCTATCCACCCCACCACCCTGCTAACCCCTTTCCACCCCATCACCCTGCTAACCCCTATCCACCCCACCACCCTGCTAACCCCTTTCCACCCCACCACCCTGCTAATCCCTTTCCACCCACCACCCTGCTAACCCCTATCCAACCCATCACCCTGCTAACCCCTATCTACCATACCACCCTGCTAATCCCTATCCATCCCACCACCCTGCTAATCCCTTTCCAACCCACCACCCTGCTAACCCCTATCCAACCCACCACTCTGCTAACCCCTATCTACCATACCACTCTGCTAACCCCTATCTACCATACCACCCTGCTAATCCCTATCCATCCCACCACCCTGCTAATCCCTTTCCAACCCACCACCCTGCTAACCCCTAACCAACCCACCACTCTGCTAACTCCTCTCCACCCACCACTTGACAAATTGGGACAGTGAGTATTTATGAAGGCACTGTTCCATTGTACTTTTTCATTTCCTAATCACCCGTATGATTTGCTGCAAGGTTTTGCCGGGGCACTGAGAAAGACAGGTCCAGATTAGCATCATATGAATGTGAATGAAGGGACAGAAGAGGAACAGCTGAGGTGAAATGACTTGTGTCAGGTCTGTGCTACAACAGTGGATGACAACATCGCCATGCACACACACAGCCCCAGGCAGGCAAGTGCAATCAGATTCCTCGCTTGCGTAAAACTGATGATGAAGAAAATTATTTTTTTCCCCCGGTGCTGCCACAGCCGCAGACACAGACAAGTAAAGTTATTCAACACGAGCGGATGGAAAATATTCAGCTCTCTCTCACTCCAAGCATGACCAATGCCTCTCATCTCTGCTCTCGTCTCAGACACACATCTCCCATCTCTGCAGGGTCAGGAGGGATAGAAGAGCTGAATGGGGACTTAAATCATTACGCTGCTGTATGTTATATGGTTCTCACTCTCCTCTCCTCTCCTCTCCTCTCCTCTCCTCTCCTCTCCTCTCCTCTCCTCTCCTCTCCTCTCCTCTCCTCTCCTCTCCTCTCCTCTCCTCTCTCCTCTCCCTCTGCTTCTCTCCTCTCCCTCTGCTTCTCTCCTCTCCTCTCCTCTCCTCTGCTTCTCTCCTCTCCCTCTGCTTCTCTCCTCTCCCTCTGCTTCTCTCCATCTCTCTCTGCTTTTCAATTCAATTCAAGGGCTTTATTGGCATGGGAAACATGTGTTAACATTGCCAAAGCAAGTGAGGTAGATAATATATAAAGTGAATATATAAAGTGAAATAAACAATAAAAATTAACAGTAAACATCACACATACAGAAGTTTCAAAACAATAAAGACATTACAAATGTCATATTATATATATATACAGTGTTTTAACAATGTACAAATGGTAAAGGACACAAGATATAATAAATAAGCATAGATATGGGTTGTATTTACAATGGTGTGTGTTCTTCTCTGTTTGCCCTTTTCTCGTGGCAACAGGTCACAAATCTTGCTGCTCTGATGGCACACTGCTCTGTAGGGTGTGTTTGTGTTTGTGAACAGAGCCCCAGGACCAGCTTGCTTAGGGGACTCTTCTCCAGGTTCATCTCTCTGTAGGTGATGGCTTTGTTGTGGAAGGTTTGGGAATCGCTTCCTTTTAGGTGGTTATAGAATTTAACGGCTCTTTTCTGGATTTTGATAATTAGTGGGTATCGGCCTAATTCTGCTCTGCATGCATTATTTGGTGTTCTACGTTGTACACGGAGGATATTTTTGCAGAATTCTGCGTGCAGAGTCTCAATTTGGTGTTTGTCCCATTTTGTGAAGTCTTGGTTGGTGAGCGGACCCCAGACCTCACAACCATAAAGGGCAATGGGCTCTATGACTGATTCAAGTATTTTTAGCCAAATCCTAATTGGTATCTTGAAATTTATGTTCCCTTTGATGGCATAGAATGCCCTTCTTGCCTTGTCTCTCAGATCGTTCACAGCTTTGTGGAAGTTACCTGTGGCGCTGATGTGTAGGCCAAGGTATGTATAGTTTTTTGTGTGCTCTCGGGCAACAGTGTCTAGATGGAATTTGTATTTGTGGTCCTGGTGACTGGACCTTTTTTGGAATACCATTATTTTGGTCTTACTGAGATTTACTGTTTCCATCTCTCTCTCTGTTCCTCTCCATCTCTCTCTGTTCCTCTCCATCTCTCTCTCTTTCTCTCCATCTCCCTCCGTTTCTCTCTGCTTCTCTCCATCTCTCTCTGCCTCTCTCCATCTCTCTCTGTTCTCTCCATCTCTCTCTGTTCTCTCCATCTCTCTCTGTTCTCTCCATCTCTCTCTGTTCTCTCCATCTCTCTCTGTTTCTCTCCATCTCTCTCTGTTCTCTCCATCTCTCTCTGTTCTCTCCATCTCTCTCTGTTCTCTCCATCTCTCTCTGTTCTCTCCATCTCTCTCTGTTCTCTCCATCTCTCTCTGTTTCTCTCCATCTCTCTCTGTTTCTCTCCATCTCTCTCTGTTTCTCTCCATCTCTCTCTGTTTCTCTCCATCTCTCTCTGTTTCTCTCCATCTCTCTCTGTTTCTCTCCATCTCTCTCTGTTCTCTCCATCTCTCTCTGTTCTCTCCATCTCTCTCTGTTCTCTCCATCTCTCTCTGTTTCTCTCCACCTCTCTCTGTTTCTCTCCACCTCTCTCTCTGTTTCTCTCCACCTCTCTCTCTGTTTCCCTCCACCTCTCTCTCTGTTTCTCTCCACCTCTCTCTCTGTTTCTCTCCACCTCTCTCTCTGTTTCTCTCCACCTCTCTCTCTGTTTCTCTCCACCTCTCTCTCTGTTTCTCTCCACCTCTCTGTTTCTCTCCACCTCTCTGTTTCTCTCCACCTCTCTCTGTTCTCTCCATCTCTCTCTGTTCCTCTCCATCTCTCTCTGTTCCTCTCAGGGTTGTGCAGTAGTTGAATTATGCACGCTGGGGTGACTCTACAGGACCCTGGATGGGCCCTGTCAGCAATAACCCGTGCTCTCTGCTCTCTCTCGCTCCCTCCTTCACCCTGCTGCTATCCTGTCACCTTGCATCACTCACCACAGACAGAAAGAAGGGGAGAGAGGGAAATAGGGAGAGCAACCAGTAATTCCCTGGAACACCAACATATCCAGAGAGTTCTGTAAATGATGGTACTTGGAGGAGTGTGTGTGAGAGTTGTGCATTTGTGTGTGTGTGCTTGTGTGTGTCACTAACTGCAGGCATCTGCAGCGAAAAGAGACCTACCTCGAGACCTGGCTGTTGTTATTGTGAGACCAAAACATACAGGTGTAGGATCTTAATTTGACCAGTGTTGTCCATATTGTTGCTTGATTGGTGGTTAGGCTGGCAAAAAATTGGGCTACGGTACATGAAAAATGCAATGCTGTTAATATAACTGAGTATTTCTATGCGCGTTTTCAGTACATTTATGTACATTTTGGAGCTCGTCTGCGGTGCAGGAACATTTTCAGCAACAAAAGAGTGATCAAATTAAGATCCTACATAACTGAGTGTACAAAGCATTAGGAATAGCTTCCTAATATTGATGCTGGCCCATGTAGACACCAATATTTCCCACAGCTGTGTCTAGTTGGCTGGATGTCCTTTGTGTGGTGGACCATTCTTGATACACACGGGAAACTGTTGAGCATGAAAAACCCAGCGACGTTTCAGTTCTTGACACAAACCGGCACTTCAATATTTTATCTTGCCTAATTACCCTCTAAACGGCACATATACACAATCCATGTCCCAATTGTCTCAAGGCTTAAAAATCCTTCTTTAACCCATCTCCCTTCATCCACACTGATTGAAGTGGATTTAACAAGTGACATCAATAAGGGATCATAGCTTCCATCTGGTCAGAGCTACATCATGGTTAGAGCTACATCATGGTCAGAGCTACATCATGGTCAGAGCTACATCATGGTCAGAGCTACATCATGGAAAGTTGCTAATGTTTTGTACACTCAGTGTAGTACCCTGATCAAATCTCCCCTACTCCTGGTTGTGCCAGTTACCTAGCTAACCTATATCACTTTTCTCTCTCTTTCTCTTTCTCTTTCTCTTTCATCTTCAGTGATGTAACACCTACAGTTGATGGTTGTCTCCATGCCTGTTAATTTCCGCTATGTACAGGTGTGCTACAACGTTTCCATGCCCTCCTTTCTTTGGTCTACCTGCTGTAACATTGTACTGTCCCTGCTCCAGAACGATACGCACAGATGAACAAAACATTACACGTCCATCTGTGTCTAGTACAGCTGCCTGATGCTCTAATTGCTAAAGTAAAAACCAAAACATCTCTAGACAAACAGGCAAACCACCTGTGTCATGTACAGCATGCTAGGTAGAGATCGAGGCACAGGTACAGAGGCTCTTGAAACAAGCTTGTCAAAATGACACGGTCTTAATGACTCCCGACGTTCTTCCCCTAACAACGTGAAGAAAGCCATGGAACACAGGGCCCAGTCCTCATGCATAATGGGCTGAGCTGAGCGCGAGCCGGGTAGGGGAGCGTAGAGCATGGTGCTGCCTGGCACAGTGTACTTCAGATGTGTGTAATTAACGCTTGGATTAAGGCACTGACAAGGCTGGGCCGCTGTGGAGTGACAACGGGGGATATGAAGAGTGAGAAAGAGACAGAAAATGAGAGAGATAGAGAGAGAGAGGACTGTCAAATCTTTTATTAGTTACCCAATGGTGTTTCTGTTGTTTCCTTTGTGAACTGTGGTCCTGGGGGTCCAGGAGGTTGATGAGGGTGACAGGGTTGAGTGAACGGGATCAGTCATTCTCCCTGTATGTACAGTGACAGAACAGTGAGAGAGAGAGAGAGAGAGAGAGATGCATGCATCTGTTGTATAGAGAAAGAGTACAGAACGGCTGATGCAATAGCACAGACAAGGTGTTTGTGTTGGGAGGAAAACTCAATTCTCTATTGTATTGATATCTTTATCTCTTTGACATTTTTTTGCCAGATTCTTTCAATTGTGTGTGTAACATGTACTTAGTGTGCTGTTTATCTTTAACAGGCACACTGTCGGTGACGCTCGTGTTCTTGTGGTTTGCATACCTTTACTAGTGTTGCTCCTAGCAGGCACTTCCACTGAGCGATGAATGGCTCTCGGAATAGACTCACACGCTCATTTCCAAGGCAACCAGAACCTGTGGCCAGAACAGGGTGCTTAGTCTGCCTTTGACTGGCAGGAGATAAAACCTTAGCTTTACTGTCGAAAGTCAATGTCCTGTTCAAATGACCATTCCACGTTCATTAAGGGACTGATTAGCTGAGGAGAAGGCCCACAGAGAAAGGATGAGCATGCAAATCCGACAAAGTTAATTTAACATCTTTACCTAAAATGTTTTGCTTGATAAAAGTCCAGTGTATGATTCAAATTGTGTAATTACAAGTTACTTATTTTTCATTGCTGAAGTAAACTTGATGTTTTCAGGAATGACTCAAGCCCTGAAGGAGGAGCCAGTTAATGTTGTTATCCCTTGGGATACTTCACAAAGGAAGCCCCATTAACTTAAAGGGGAAAATTAGAACCTGAAAGAAAAAAAGAAATGAAAACTCAGTGGGCGGTTCTATGTGAGAGGAAAAAAGGGGAGAGGAGGGGAGATGAGTGAAGAGGAGAGGAGATGAGTGGAGAGGAGAGGAGAGGAAAAGAGGGGAGAGGAGATGAGTGGAGATGAGTGGAGAGGAGAGGAGATGAGTGGAGGGGAGAGGAAAAGAGGGGAGGGGAGATGAGGGGAGAGGAGAGGAGATGAGATGAGAGGGGTTCAAATCAAATCAAACTGTATTTGTCACATGCGCCGAATACAACACCACCTTACCGTGAAATGCTTTCTTACACGGCCTTAACCAACAGTGCAGTTGAGGGGAGATGAGTGGATAAGAGGTGATAAGAGAGGAGAGGAGATTGCGGGAAAGGAGATTATGGGAGAGGAGAAGAGATGAGAGGAGATGATGGGAGAGGAGATGATGGGAGAGGAGAGGAGGGGAGAAAAGATGAGAGGAGATGAGTGGAGAGAAGAAGATATTAGGGGAGGGGAGAGGTGATGAGGGGAGAGGAGATGAGGGGAGCGGAGATGAGGGATAAGAAAAGAGAGGAGGTTACGGGTGAGGAGAAGAGATGAGAGGAGAGGAGAGTTGATTAGGGGAGAGGAGATGAGGTCCTGTATGGCTCAGTTGGTAGTGCACTTGCAATGCCAGGTTTGTGGGTTTGATTCCCACTGGGGACCAGTATGAATGAAAAAGTAGGCACAGTACTGCAAGTTGCTCTGGATAAGAGTATCTGCTAAATTACTAAAATGTAAAAATGAGGGGGGAAATGCAGAGCGATAAGGGAAGATTAGGTGAGGAGATTACGGGAGATGGGGTGAGGGGATGAGGGTGATGGGGTGAGGAGATTACGGGAGATGGGGTGAGGGGATGAGGGAGATGGGGTGAGGAGATTACGGGAGATGGGGTGAGGGGATGAGGGAGATGGGGTGAGGAGATTACGGGAGATGGGGTGAGGGGATGAGGGTGATGGGGTGAGGAGATTACGGGAGATGGGGTGAGGGGATGATGGGGTGAGGAGTGATGGGGTGAGGGGATAAGATTACGGGAGATGGGGTGAGGGGATGAGGGAGATGGGGTGAGGAGATTACGGGAGATGGGGTGAGGGGATAAGGGTGATGGGGTGAGGAGATTACGGGAGATGGGGTGAGGGGATAAGGGTGATGGGGTGAGGAGATTACGGGAGATGGGGTGAGGGGATAAGGGTGATGGGGTGAGGAGATTACGGGAGATGGGGTGAGGGGATGAGGGAGATGGGGTGAGGAGATTACGGGAGATGGGGTGAGGGGATGAGGGATGTTCTGCCGGAGACATTCTCAATCTCTATTTAAAAACCCCATACCGAGATAGTGCTCAGAATAAATAGTATGGTCTCACATGTCAGTAAACAAATGCACACTGTCATTGCCACTTTTTGGCCTCCCCATTACAGTTGTCTCTATGATTACCAATAGGGGGTGCTATCTTTTTTTCCTGTCTCCCCCAGTGGATAAATGTCAGGACCTATCCTGGCTGGGAACCCTATAGACTAACTAGGACATGCAAGCAGAGAGAGAACCACTCAACCGTCACTGCACTCCTGAAACATCCCCTAATTACATACCACCACCACCAACTAAAAATGTATGTAGTTCTGTCCTTCAGCTGTTCTTGTCTAATGATGTTCTGTATTATGTCATTCTGTATTATGTTTCATGTTCTGTGTGGACCCCAGGAAGAGTCTCTGCTGCTTTTGCAACAGCTAATGGGGATCCTAATAAAATGCCAAATACCAACTTGAGACAATATGAATTCTGCCGCTGTTACTAGAGTTCTCCCCATCACATTGCCCCTCATATCACATGATATCTAGTGCTGGTTATGTATGGAGGCAGATCGAACCCCTGGTGTGAACCAGTGATGAGGTAGATGTAGTTCACTATTCCGTCTTACTGTCTTACTAAAGAGCTGGAGCAAATGAAGATGCTTTGATTGAAGGCAGGCCTACAGTATATCTATGGCAAGAAATAAGATGTATACTATTGCCTACTCACATAGTCCAGCCAAGGTGACTGGATATACACTACATGTGATATTCAACCACTCTGAGAGAAAAAGAGCCAGAGAGAGCGAGAGACAGCTGAGAGAGACAGCAGGGAAAGTGAGAGAGACAGCAGAGAGAGAGAGAGACAGCAGACAGCAGAGAGAGTGAGAAACACAGCAGAGAGAGAGACAGCAGAGAAAGTGAGAGAGACAGCAGAGAGAGAGACAGCAGAGAGAGAGACAGCAGAGAAAGTGAGACAGCAGAGAGAGAGACAGCAGAGAGAGAGACAGCAGAGAAAGTGATAGAGACAGCAGAGAAAGTGAGAGACAGCAGAGAAAGTGAGAGACAGCAGAGAAAGTGAGAGACAGGAGAGAAAGTGAGAGACAGCAGAGAAAGTGAGAGAGACAGCAGAGAGAGAGACAGCAGAGAAAGTGAGAGAGACAGCAGAGAAAGTGATAGAGACAGCAGAGGAAGTGAGAGAGACAGCAGACAGCATAGAAAGTGAGAGACAGCAGAGAGATAGACAGCAGAGAAAGTGAGAGGGACAGCAGAGAAAGTTAGAGAGACAGCAGAGAGATAGACAGCAGAGAAAGTGAGAGACACAGCAGAGAAAGTTACAGACAGCAGAGAGATAGACAGCAGACAGCAGTGAAAGTGAGAGAGACGGCAGAGAAAGTGAGAGAGATGGCAGAGAAAGTGAGAGAGACAGCAGAGAAAGTGAGAGAGACAGCAGAGAAAGTTAGAGAGACAGCAGAGAGATAGACAGCAGACAGCAGTGAAAGTGAGAGAGACAGCAGAGAGAGAGACAGCAGACAGCAGAGAGAGAGAGACATCAGAGAGAGTGAGAGAGACAGCAGGGAAAGTGAGAGAGACAGCAGAGAGAGTGAGAGAGACAGCAGAGAGAGTGAGAGACACAGCAGAGAGAGAGACAGCAGAGAGAGTGAGAGAGACAGCAGCAGAGAAAGTGAGAGAGACAGCAGAGAAGAGTGAGAGAGACAGCAGAGAGAAAGTGAGAGAGACAGCAGAGAGAGACAGCAGAGAAAGAGACAGCAGAGACAGCAGAGAGAGCAGAGAGAAAGTGAGAGAGACAGCAGAGAGAGAGACAGCAAAGAGAGAGACAGCATATAAAGTGAGAGAGACAGCAGAGAAAGTGAGAGAGACAGCAGAGAGAAGCAGAGAGAGAGACAGCAGAGAGAGAGACAGCAGAGAAAGTGAGAGAGACAGCAGAGAAGAGAGTAGAGAAAGTGATAGAGACAGCAGAGAGAGAGACAGCAGAGAAAGTGAGAGAGACAGCAGAGAGAGAGACAGCAGAGAAAGTGAGAGAGACAGCAGAGAGAGACAGCAGAGAGACAGCAGAGAAAGTGAGAGACAGCAGAGAAAGTGAGAGAGAGCAGAGAAAGTGAGAGAGACAGCAGAGAGAGAGAGCAGAGAAAGTGAGAGAGACAGCAGAGAAAGTGAGAGAGACAGCAGAGAAAGTGAGAGAGACAGCAGAGGAAGTGAGAGAGACAGCAGACAGCATAGAAAGTGAGAGACAGCAGAGAGATAGACAGCAGAGAAATTGAGAGACAGCAGAGAGACAGCAGAGAAAGTGAGAGAGACAGCAGAGAAAGTTAGAGAGACAGCAGAGAGAGAGACATCAGAGAAAGTGAGAGAGACAGCAGAGCAAGTGAGACAGCAGAGAAAGTGAGAGAGACAGCAGAGAGAGAGACAGCGGAGAGAGAGACATCAGAGAAAGTGAGAGAGACAGCAGAGAAAGTTAGACAGCAGAGGAAGACATCAGAGAAGGTGAGAGAGACACCAGACAGCAGAGAAAGTGAGAGACAGCAGAGAGACACAGCAGAGAGAGAGAGGCAGACAGCAGAGAAAGTGAGAGAGACAGCAGAGAAAGTGAGAGACAGAGAAAGTGAGAGACAGCAGAAAAGTGAGAGAGACAGCAGAAAGTAGAGAGAGACAGCAGAAAAGTGAGAGAGACAGCAGAGAGACAGCAGAGAAAGTGAGAGAGACAGCAGAAAAGTGAAGACAGCAGAGAGAGACAGCAGAGAAAGTGAGAGAGACAGCAGAGAAAGTTAGAGAGACAGCAGAGAGAGACAGACAGAGAAAGTGAGAGAGACAGCAGAGAAGAGACAGACAGCAGAGAGAGACAGCAGAGAGAGTGCAGCAGAGAAAGACAGCAGAAAAGTGAGAGAGACAGCAGAGAAAGTGAGAGAGACAGCAGAGAGAGTCAGAGAGACAGCAGAGAAAGTGAAGAGACAACAGAGAGAGACAGCAGAGAAAGTGAGAGAGACAGCAGATAAAGTGAGAGAGACAGCAGAGACAGCAGAGAAAGTGAGAGAGACAGCAGAGAGAGACAGCGGAGAGAGACAGCAGAGAAAGTGAGAGAGACAGCAGAGAGAGAGACAGCAGAGAAAGTGAGAGAGACAGCAGAGAGAGAGAGACAGAGATAGAGAGAAGCAGAGAGAGAGTGAGAGAGACAGCAGAGAAGTGAGACAGCAGAGAAAGTGAGAGAGACAGCAGAGAACAGCGGAGAGAGACATCAGAGAAAGTGAGAGAGACAGCAGAGAGACAGCAGAGAAAGTGAGAGAGACAGCAGAGAGAGAGACAGCGGAGAGAGAGACATCAGAGAAAGTGAGAGAGACAGCAGAGAAAGTTAGAGAGACAGCAGAGAGAGACATCATAGAAAGTGAGAGACACCAGAGAGAGACAGCAGAGAAAGTGAGAGAGACAGCAGAGAGAGACAGCGGAGAGAGACAGCAGAGAAAGTGAGAGAGACAGCAGAGAGAGACAGCAGAGAAAGTGAGAGAGACAGCAGAGAAAGTGAGAGACAGCAGAAAAAGTGAGAGAGACAGCCAGAAAGAGAGAGACAGCAGAAAAGTGAGAGACAGCAGAGAGAGAGACAGCAGAGAAAGTGAGAGAGACAGCAGAGAAAGTTAGAGAGACAGCAGAGAGAGACATCAGAGAAAGTGAGAGAGACAGCAGAGAGAGAGACAGCAGAGAAAGTGAGAGAGACAGCAGAGAAAGTGAGAGAGACAGCAGAGAGAGAGACAGCAGAGAAAGTGAGAGAGACAGCAGAGAAAGTTAGAGAGACAGCAGAGAGAGAGACAGAGAGAAAGTGAGAGAGACAGCAGAGACAGAGACAGCAGAGAAAGTGAGAGAGACAGAGAGAGAGAGACAGAGAGAGAGACAGCAGAAAAGTGAGAGAGAGACAGCAGAGAAAGTGAGAGACAGCAGAGAAGAGAGAAAGTGAGAGAGACAGCAGAGAAAGTGAGAGAGACAGCAGAGAAGTGAGCAGAGAAAGTGAGAGAGACAGCAGAGAAGAGACAGAGAGAGACAGCAGAGAAAGTGAGAGAGACAGCAGAGAGAGAGACAGCAGAGAAAGTGAGAGAGACAGCAGAGAGAGAGACAGCAGATAAATTGAGAGAGACAGCAGAGAGAGAGACATCAGAGAAAGTGAGAGAGACAGCAGAGCAAGTGAGACAGCAGAGAAAGTGAGAGAGACAGCAGAGAGAGAGACAGCGGAGAGAGAGACATCAGAGAAAGTGAGAGAGACAGCAGAGAAGTGAGACAGCAGAGAAAGTGAGAGAGACAGCAGAGAGAGAGACAGCGGAGAGAGACATCAGAGAAAGTGAGAGAGACAGCAGAGAAAGTTAGAGAGACAGCAGAGAGACATCATAGAAAGTGAGAGAGACACCAGAGAGAGAGAGACAGCAGAGAAAGTGAGAGACAGCAGAGAGACAGCAGAGAGAGACAGCAGAGAAAGTGAGAGAGACAGCAGAGAGAGAGACAGCAGAGAAAGTGACAGCAGAGAAAGTGAGAGACAGCAGAGAAAGTGAGAGAGACAGCAGAGAAAGTGAGAGAGACAGCCGAGAAAGTGAGAGAGACAGCAGAAAAAGTGAGAGAGACAGCAGAGAAAGACAGCAGAGAGAGAGAGACAGCAGAGAAAGTGAGAGACAGCAGACAGCAGAGAGAGTGAGAGACAGCAGAGAGAGAGAGACAGCAGAGAAAGTGAGAGAGACAGCAGAGAGAGAGAGCAGAGAGAGACAGCAGAGAAAGTGAGAGAGACAGCAGAGAGAGACAGCAGAAAGTTAGAGACAGCAGAGAAAGTGAGAGAGACAGCAGAGAGTGAGAGAGACAGCAGAGAAAGTAGAGAGACAGCAGAGAGAGACAGCAGAAAGTGAGAGAGACAGCAGAGAGAGAGACAGCAGAGAAAGTGAGAGAGACAGCAGAGAAGAGACAGAGAGACAGTGAGAGACAGCAGTGAGAGACACAGCAGCAGAGAAAGTGAGAGAGACAGCAGAGAAAGTAGAGAGAGACAGCAGAGAGAGAGAGACAGCAGAGAGAGACAGCAGAGAAAGTGAGAGACATCAGAGAAAGTGAGAGAGACAGCAGAGCAAGTGAGACAGCAGAAAGTGAGAGACAGCAGAGAGAGAGAGAGAGACAGAGAAAGTGAGAGAGACAGCAGAGAGTTAGAGAGACAGCAGAGAGAGACATCAGAGAAAGTGAGAGAGACAGCAGAGAGAAGAAAGTGAGAGAGACAGCAGAGAAGAGCAGAGAGAGAAAAGTGAGACAGCAGAGAGAGAGAGAGACACAGAGAAAGTGAGAGACAGCAGAGAAAGTGAGAGAGACAGCAGAGAAAGTGAGAGAGACAGCAGAGTTAGAGAGACAGCAGAGAGAGACAGCAGAGAAAGTGAGAGAGACAGCAGAGAGAGACAGCAGAGAGAGAGACAGCAGAGAAAGTGAGAGAGACAGCAGAGAAAGTGAAGTTAGAGACAGCAGAGAGAGACAGACAGCGAGAGAGAGAGAGACAGCAGAGAAAGTGAGAGAGACAGCAGAGAGAGACAGCAGAGAAAGTGAGAGAGACAGCAGAGAGAGACAGCAGAGAGAGAGACAGCAGAGAAGTGAGAGACAGCAGAGAAAGTGAGAGAGAATCAGAGAAAGTGAGAGAGAGACAGCAGAGAGAGACAGTGAAAGTGAGAGAGACAGCAGAGAGAGAGAGCAGAGAGAGAGACAGCAGAGAGTGAGAGAGACAGCAGAGAAAGTGAGAGAGACAGCAGAGAAAGAGAGACAGCGGAAAGTGAGAGAGACAGCAGAGAAATTGAGAGAGACAGCAGAGAGAGACAGCAGAGAAAGTGAGAGAGACAGCAGAGAAAGTGAGAGAGACAGCAGAGAGAGAGACAGCGGAGAGAGAGACATCAGAGAAAGTGAGAGAGACAGCAGAGCAAGTGAGACAGCAGAGAAAGTGAGAGAGACAGCAGAGAGACAGCGGAGAGAGAGACATCAGAGAAAGTGAGAGAGACAGCAGAGAAAGTTAGAGAGACAGCAGAGAGAGAGACATCATAGAAAGTGAGAGAGACACCAGAGAGAGAGAGACAGCAGAGAAAGTGAGAGAGACAGCAGAGAGAGAGACAGCGGAGAGAGAGACAGCAGAGAAAGTGAGAGAGACAGCAGAGAGAGAGAGAGACAGCAGAGAAAGTGAGAGACAGCAGAGAAAGTGAGAGAGAGCAGAAAAAGTGAGAGAGACAGCCGAGAAAGTGAGAGAGACAGCAGAGAAAGTGAGAGAGACAGCAGAGAGAGACAGCAGAGAAAGTGAGAGAGACAGCAGAGAAAGTGAGAGAGAGACAGCAGAAAGTGAGAGACAGCAGAGAAAAGTGAGAGAGAGCAGAGAAAGTGAGAGAGACAGCAGAGAAAGTGAGAGAGACAGCAGAGAGAGTTAGAGAGAGCAGAGAAAGTGAGAGAGACAGCCGAGAAAGTGAAGAGAGACAGCAGAGAAAGTGAGAGAGACAGCAGAGAAAGACAGCAGAGAGCAGTGATAGAGACAGCAGATAAAGTGAAAGAGACAGCAGAGAAAGTGAGAGAGACAGCAGAGAGAGAAGCAGAGAAAGTGAGAGAGACAGCAGAGAGAGAGACAGCGGAGAGAGACAGCAGAGAGTGAGAGAGACATCAGAGAAAGTGAGAGAGACAGCAGAGAGAGAGACAGCAGAGAAAGTGAGAGAGACAGCAGAGAGAGACAGCGGAGAGAGACATCAGAGTGAGAGAGACAGCAGAGCAAGTGAGACAGCAGAGAAAGTGAGAGAGACAGCAGAGAAGTGAGACAGCAGAGAAATCAGAGAAGGTGAGAGAGACAGCAGAGAAAGTTAGAGAGACAGCAGAGAGAGATAGAAAGTGAGAGAAACCAGAGAGAGACAGCAGAGAAAGTGAGAGAGACAGCAGAGAGAGAGACAGCGGAGAGAGAGACAGCAGAGAGAGACAGCAGAGAAAGTGAGAGACAGCAGAGAAAGTGAGAGAGAGCAGAGAAAGTGAGAGAGACAGCCGAGAAAGTGAGAGAGACAGCAGAGAAAGTGAGAGAGACAGCAGAGAGAGACAGCAGAGAAAGTGAGAGAGACAGCAGAGAAAGTTAGAGAGACAGCAGAGAGAGACATCAGAGAAAGTGAGAGAGACACCAGAGAGAAAGCAGAGAAAGTGAGAGAGACAGAGAGAGAGACAGCGGAGACAGCAGAGAAAGTGAGAGACAGCAGAGAGAGAGACAGCAGAGAGAGTGAGAGACAGCAGAGAAAGTGAGAGACAGCAGAAAAAGTGAGAGAGACAGCAGAAAGTGAGAGAGACAGCAGAGAAAGTGAGAGAGACAGCAGAGAGAGAGACAGCAGAGAAAGTGAGAGAGACAGCAGAGAAAGTTAGAGAGACAGCAGAGAGAGAGACAGCAGAGAAAGTGAGAGAGACAGCAGAGAAAGTTAGAGAGACAGCAGAGAGAGAGACATCAGAGAAAGTGAGAGAGACAGCAGAGAGAGAGACAGCAGAGAGAGACAGCAGAGAGAGACAGACAGAGAGAGACAGCAGAGAGTGAGAGACAGAGAGAAAGTGAGAGAGACAGCAGAGAAAGAGAGAGACAGCAGAGAAAGAGAGAGACAACAGAGAAGAGCAGAGAGAGAGACAGCAGAGAAAAGAGACAGCAGAGAAAGTGAGAGAGACAGCAGAGAGACAGCAGAGAAAGTGAGAGACAGCAGAGAAAGTGAGAGAGACAGCAGAGAAAGTGAGAGAGACAGCAGAGAGAGACAGCAGAGAAAGTGAGAGAGACAGCAGAGAGAGAGACAGCAGAGAAAGTGAGAGAGACAGCAGAGAGAGAGACAGCAGAGAAAGTGAGAGAGACAGCAGAGAGAGACAGCAGAGAAAGTGAGAGAGACAGCAGAGAGAGACAGCGGAGAGAGAGACAGCAGAGAAAGTGAGAGAGACAGCAGAGAGAGACAGCAGAGAAAGTGAGAGAGACAGCAGAGAAACAGAGAGAGACAGCAGAGAGAGAGCAGCAGAGAAAGTGAGAGAGAGTGAGAAGAGAAAGTGAGAGAGACAGCAGAGAGAGAGACAGCAGAAAAAGTGAGAGAGACAGCAGAGAAAGAGAGAGACAGCAGAGAAAGTGAGAGAGACAGCAGAGAAAGTGAGAGAGACAGCAGACAGCAGAGAAAGTGAGAGACAGCAGAAAGTGAGAGAGACAGCAGAGAAAGTGAGAGAGACAGCAGAGAGAAGCAGTGAGAGAGACAGCAGAGAAAGTGAGAGAGACAGCAGAAAGTGAGAGAGACAGCAGAGAGAGAGACAGCAGAGAAAGTGAGAGAGACAGCAGAGAGAGAGAAAGTGAGAGAGACAGCAGAGAGAGAGACAGCGGAGAGAGCAGAGAAAGTGAGAGAGACAGCAGACAGCAGAGAAAGTGAGAGAGACAGCAGAGAGAGAGACAGCGAGAGAGAGAGACAGCAGAGAAAGTGAGAGAGACAGCAGAGAAAGTTAGAGAGACAGCAGAGAGAGACAGCAGAGAAAGTGAGAGAGACAGCAGAGAAAGTTAGAGAGACAGCAGAGACAGCAGCAGAGAAAGTGAGAGAGACAGCAGAGAGAGACAGAGAGAGAGACAGCAGAGAGTGAGAGACAGCAGAGAAAGTGAGAGAGACAGCAGAGAGAGAGTTGAGAGACACAGAGAAGACAGAAAGAGAGAGACAGAGAAAGTGAGAGAGACAGCAGAGAAGTGAGACAGCAGAAGAAAGTGAGAGAGACAGCAGAGAAGAGAGAGAGAGAGACAGCAGAGCAGCAGAAAGAGTGAGAGAGACAGCAGAGAGAGAGACAGAAAGTGAGAGAGACAGCAGAGAAAGTGAGAGAGACAGCAGAGAAACAGTGAGAGAGACAGCAGAGAGAGCAGAGAAAGTGAGAGACAGCAGAAAAGTGAGAGAGAGCAGAGAAAGTGAGAGAGACAGCCGAGAAAGTGAGAGAGACAGCAGAAAAAGTGAGAGAGACAGCAGAGAGAGACAGCAGAGAAAGTGAGAGAGACAGCAGAGAAAGTTAGAGAGACAGAGAGAGCATCAGAAAGTGAGAGAGACAGCCAGAGATGAGACAGAGAGAAGTGAGAGAGACAGCAGAGAAAGTGAGAGAGAGACAGCAGAGAAAGTGAGAGAGACAGCAGAGAGAAGACAGAGAGACAGCAGAGAAAGTGAGAGAGACAGCAGAGAGAGAGAGACAGCAGAGAAAGTGAGAGAGACAGCAGAGAAAGTTAGAGAGACAGCAGAGAGAGAGACATCAGAGAAAGTGAGAGAGACAGCAGAGAGAGAGAGAGACAGCAGAGAGAGAGACAGCAGAGAAAGTGAGAGAGACAGCAGAGAGAGAGACAGCAGAGAAAGTGAGAGAGACAGCAGAGAAAGTGAGAGAGAGCAGAGAAAGTGAGAGAGACAGCAGAGAGAGACAGCAGAGAAAGTGAGAGAGACAGCAGAGAGAGAGACAGCAGAAAAGTGAGAGACAGCAGCAGAGAAAGTGAGAGAGACAGCAGAGAGAAAGTGAGAGAGAGACAGCAGAGAAAGTGAGAGAGACAGCAGAGAAAGAGAGAGACAGCAGAGAGAGACATCAGAGAAAGTGAGAGAAAGTGAGAGAGACAGCAGAGAGAGTGAGAGAGACAGCAGAGAAAGTGAGAGAGACAGCAGAGAGAGAGAGACAGCAGAGAGAGACAGAGAGAGAGACATCAGAGAAAGTGAGAGAGACAGCAGAGAAAGTGAGACAGCAGAGAAAGTGAGAGAGACAGCAGAGAGAGAGACAGCAGAGAAGAGACAGCAGAGAAAGTGAGAGAGACAGCAGTGAGAGAGACAGCAGAGAAAGTGAGAGAGACAGCAGAGAGAGAGACAGCGGAGAGAGAGAGAGAACAGTGAGAGAGACATCAGAGAAAGTGAGAGAGACAGCAGAGAGAGACAGAGAAAGTGAGAGAGACAGCAGAGAGAGACAGCGGAGAGAGAGACATCAGAGAAAGTGAGAGAGACAGCAGAGAAAGTGAGACAGCAGAGAGTGAGAGAGACAGCAGAGAGAGACAGCGGAGAGAGAGACATCAGAAAGTGAGAGAGACAGCAGAGAAAGTTAGAGAGACAGCAGAGAGAGACATCAGAGAAAGTGAGAGAGACAGCAGAGAGTGAGAGACAGCAGAGAAAGTGAGAGAGACAGCAGAGAGAAGCAGTGAGAGAGACAGCAGAGACAGCAGAGAAAGACAGCAGAGAGAGACAGCAGAAAAGTGAGAGAGACAGCAGAGAGTGAGAGAGACAGCAGAGAAAGTGAGAGAGACAGCAGAGAGAGAGCAGAGAGAGACAGCAGACAGAGAAAGTGAGAGAGACAGCAGAGAGAGACAGCAGAGAAAGTGAGAGAGCAGAGAAAGTGAGAGAGCAGAGAAAGTGAGAGAGACAGCAGAGAGAGAGACAGCAGAGAAAGAGAGAGACAGCAGAGAAAGTGAGAGAGACAGCAGAGAGATAGACAGCAGAGAAAGAGACAGCAGAGAGAGAGACAGCAGAGAGAGAGACAGCAGAGAAAGTGAGAGAGACAGCAGAGAGAGACAGCAGAGAAAGTGAGAGAGACAGCAGAGAGAGAGACAGCAGAGAAAGTGAGAGAGACAGCAGAGAAAGTGAGAGAGACAGCAGAGAAAGTGAGAGAGACAGCAGAGAGAGACAGCAGAGAAAGTGAGAGAGACAGCAGAGAGAGAGACAGCAGAGAAAGTGAGAGACAGCAGAGAAAGTGAGAGAGACAGCAGAGAAAGTGAGAGAGACAGCAGAGAGAGAGACAGCAGAGAAAGTGATAGAGACAGCAGAGAAAGAGAGAGACAGCAGAGAGAGAGACAGCAGAGAAAGTGAGAGACAGCAGAGAAAGTGAGAGAGACAGCAGAGAGAGACAGCAGAGAAAGTGAGAGAGACAGCAGACAGCAGAGAGAGAGGAGAGACAGCAGAGAGACAGCAGAGAAAGTGAGAGAGACAGCAGAGAGAGACAGCAGAGAGAGAGACAGCAGAGAAAGTGAGAGAGACAGCAGAGAGAGTGAGAGAGACAGCAGAGAGAGACACAGCAGAGAAAGTGAGAGAGACAGCAGAGAAAGTGAGAGACAGCAGAGAAAGACAGCAGACAGAGACAGAGAGAAAGTGAGCAGAGAGAGACAGCAGAGAAAGTGAGAGAGACAGCAGAGAAAGTGAGAGAGACAGCAGAGAAAGTGAGAGAGACAGCAGAGAAAGTGAGAGAGACAGCAGAGAAAGTGAGAGAGACAGCAGAGTGAGAGAGACAGCAGAGAGAGAGACAGCAGAGAAAGTGAGAGAGACAGCAGAGAAAGTTAGAGAGACAGCAGAGAGAGAGACATCAGAAAAAGTGAGAGAGACACCAGAGAGAGAGACAGCAGAGAAAGTGAGAGAGACAGCAGAGAGAGACAGCGGAGAGAGAGACAGCAGAGAAAGTGAGAGAGCAGAGAGAGAGACAGCAGAGAAAGTGAGAGACAGCAGAGAAAGTGAGAGAGACAGCAGAAAAAGTGAGAGAGACAGCAGAGAGAAAGTGAGAGAGACAGCAGAGAAAGTGAGAGAGACAGCAGAGAGAGAGAGACAGCAGAGAAGTGAGAGAGAGAGACAGCAGAGAAAGTTAGAGAGACAGCAGAGAGAGTGAGACAGCAGAGAAAGTGAGAGAGACAGCAGAGAAAGACAGCAGAGACAGCAGAGAGAGAGAGACATCAGAGACATCAGAGAAAGTGAGAGAGACAGCAGAGAGAGACAGAGACAGCAGTGAGAGAGACAGCAGAGAAAGTGAGAGACAGCAGAGAAAGTGAGAGAGAGCAGAGAAAGTGAGAGACAGCAGGGTCGAGAAAGTCAGAGAGACAGCAGAGAAAGTGAGAGAGACAACAGAGAGAGACAGCAGAGAAGAGTGATAGAGACAGCAGATAAAGAGAGAGACAGCAGAGAAAGTGAGAGAGACAGCAGAGAAAGTGAGAGAGACAGCAGAGAAAGACAGCAGACAGACAGAGAAAGAGAGAGAGACAGCGGAGAGAGAGACAGCAGACAGTGAGAGAGACAGCAGAGAGAGAGACAGCAGAGAAAGTGAGAGAGACAGCAGAGCAAGTGAGACAGCAGAGAAAGTGAGAGAGACAGCAGAGAGAGAGACAGCGGAGAGAGAGACATCAGAGAAAGTGAGAGAGACAGCAGAGCAAGTGAGACAGCAGAGAAAGTGAGAGAGACAGCAGAGAGAGAGACAGCGGAGAGAGACATCAGAGAAAGTGAGAGAGACAGCAGAGAAATTTAGAGAGACAGCAGAGAGAGAGACATCATAGAAAGTGAGAGAGACACCAGAGAGAGAGAGACAGCAGAGAAAGTGAGAGAGACAGCAGAGAGAGAGACAGCGGAGAGAGAGACAGCAGAGAAAGTGAGAGAGACAGCAGAGAGAGAGACAGCAGAGAAAGTGAGAGAGACAGCAGAGAAAGAGACAGCAGAGAAAGTGAGAGACAGCAGAGAAAGTGAGAGAGAGCAGAGAAAGTGAGAGAGACAGCCGAGAAAGTGAGAGAGACAGCAGAAAAAGTGAGAGAGACAGCAGAGAGAGACAGCAGAGAAAGTGAGAGAGACAGCAGAGAAAGTTAGAGAGACAGCAGAGAGAGAGACATCAGAGAAAGTGAGAGAGACACCAGAGAGAGAGACAGCAGAGAAAGTGAGAGAGACAGCAGAGAGAGAGACAGCGGAGAGAGAGACAGCAGAGAAAGTGAGAGAGACAGCAGAGAGAGAGACAGCAGAGAAAGTTAGAGAGAGCAGAGAAAGTGAGAGAGACAGCCGAGAAAGTGAGAGAGACAGCAGAGAAAGTGAGAGAGACAGCAGAGAGAGAGACAGCAGAGAAAGTGATAGAGACAGCAGATAAAGTGAAAGAGACAGCAGAGAAAGTGAGAGAGACAGCAGAGAGAGAGACAGCAGAGAAAGTGAGAGAGACAGCAGAGAGAGAGACAGCGGAGAGAGAGACAGCAGAGAAAGTGAGAGAGACATCAGAGAAAGTGAGAGAGACAGCAGAGAGAGAGAGAGCAGAGAAAGTGAGAGAGACAGCAGAGAGAGAGACAGCGGAGAGAGAGACATCAGAGAAAGTGAGAGAGACAGCAGAGCAAGTGAGACAGCAGAGAAAGTGAGAGAGACATCAGAGAGAGAGACAGCGGAGAGAGAGACATCAGAGAAGGTGAGAGAGACAGCAGAGAAAGTTAGAGAGACAGCAGAGAGAGAGACATCATAGAAAGTGAGAGAGACACCAGAGAGAGAGAGACAGCAGAGAAAGTGAGAGAGACAGCAGAGAGAGAGACAGCGGAGAGAGAGACAGCAGAGAGAGAGACAGCAGAGAAAGTGAGAGACAGCAGAGAAAGTGAGAGAGAGCAGAGAAAGTGAGAGAGACAGCCGAGAAAGTGAGAGAGACAGCAGAAAAAGTGAGAGAGACAGCAGAGAGAGAGACAGCAGAGAAAGTGAGAGAGACAGCAGAGAAAGTTAGAGAGACAGCAGAGAGAGAGACATCAGAGAAAGTGAGTGCAGAGAGACAGCAGAGAGAGAGAGAGACCAGCAGAGAGAGACAGCAGAGAAAGTGAGAGAGACAGCAGAGAGAGACAGCAGGAGAGAGAGACAGCAGAGAAAGTGAGAGAGACAGCAGAGAGAGAGACAGCAGAGAAAGTGAGAGACAGCAGAGAAAGTGAGAGAGACAGCAGAAAAAGTGAGAGAGACAGCAGAGAAAGTGAGAGAGAGAGACAGTGAGAGAGACAGCAGAGAGAGACAGCAGAGAAAGTGAGAGAGACAGCAGAGAAAGAGAGAGACAGCAGAGAAAGAGAGAGACAGCAGAGAAAGTGAGAGAGACAGAGAGAGAGACAGCAGAGAAAGTGAGAGACAGCAGAGAAAGTGAGAGAGACAGCAGAGAGTGAGAGAGACAGCAGAGAGAAGCAGAGAGAGAGACAGCAGAGAGAGAGACAGCAGTGAGAGAGACAGCAGAGAGAGAGACAGCAGAGAAAGTGAGAGAGACAGCAGAGAGAGTGAAGAGAGAGACAGAGAAAGTGAGAGAGACAGCAGAGAAAGTGGGAGAGACAGCAGAGAGAGACAGCAGAGAAAGTGAGAGAGACAGCAGAGAAAGACAGCAGAGAGAGACAGCAGAGAAAGTGAGAGAGACAGCAGAGAGAGAGACAGCAGAGAAAGTGAGAGAGACAGCAGAGAAAGACACAGCAGAGAGAGAGACAGCAGAGAAAGTGAGAGAGACAGCAGAGAAAGTGAGAGAGACAGCAAAGAGAGAGAGACAGCAGAGAAAGTGAGAGAGACAGCAGAGAGCATAGAGAAGAGAGAGACAGCAGAGAGAGAGACAGAGAAAGTGAGAGAGACAGCAGAGAGAGAGACAGCAGAGAAAGTGAGAGAGACAGCAGAGAAAGAGAGAGACAGAGAGAGACATCAGAAAGTGAGAGAGACAGCAGAGCAAGTGAGACAGCAGAGAAAGTGAGAGAGACAGCAGAGAGAGAGACAGCGGAGAGAGAGACATCAGAGAAAGTGAGAGAGACAGCAGAGCAAGTGAGAGAGACAGCAGAGAGAGAGACATCAGAGAAAGCAGAGAGAGAGACAGCAGAGAGAGAGAGACAGCAGAGAAAGTGAGAGAGAGACAGCAGAGAGAGAGAGAGAAAGCGGAGAGAGAGACAGCAGAGAAAGTGAGAGAGACAGCAGAGAGAGACAGCAGAGAAAGAAAGTGAGAGAGACAGAGAGAGAGAGACAGCAGAGAAAGAGAGAGACAGCAGAGAAAGAGACAGCAGAGAAGTGAGAGAGACAGCAGAGAGAGAGCAGAGAAAGTGAGAGAGACAGCAGAGAAAGAGAGAGAAAGTGAGAGACAGCAGAGAAAGTGAGAGAGAGCAGAAAGTGAGAGAGACAGCAGAGAGAGAGACAGCAGAGAAAGTGAGAGAGACAGCAGAGAGAGACAGAAAGTGAGAGAGACAGCAGAGAAAGTTAGAGAGACAGCAGAGAGAGACATCAGAGAAAGTGAGAGAGACAGCAGAGAGAGAGACAGCAGAGAAAGTGAGAGAGACAGCAGAGAGAACAGCGGAGAGAGACAGCAGAGAAAGTGAGAGAGACAGCAGAGAGAGAGACAGCAGAGAAAGTTAGAGAGAGCAGAGAAAGTGAGAGAGACAGCCGAAAGTGAGAGAGACAGCAGAGAAAGTGAGAGACAGCAGAGAGACAGCAGAGAAAGTGATAGAGACAGCAGATAAAGTGAAAGAGACAGCAGAGAAAGTGAGAGAGACAGCAGAGAGAGAGACAGAGAGAAAGTGAGAGAGACAGCAGAGAGAGAGCGGAGAGAGAGACAGCAGAGAAAGTGAGAGAGACATCAGAGAAAGTGAGAGAGACAGCAGAGAGAGAAAGTGAGAGAGACAGCAGAGAGAGAGACAGCGGAGAGAGAGACATCAGAGAAAGTGAGAGAGACAGCAGAGCAAGTGAGACAGCAGAGAAAGTGAGAGAGACAGCAGAGAGAGAGACAGCGGAGAGAGAGACATCAGAGAAGGTGAGAGAGACAGCAGAGAAAGTTAGAGAGACAGCAGAGAGAGAGACATCATAGAAAGTGAGAGAGACACCAGAGAGAGAGACAGCAGAGAAAGTGAGAGAGACAGCAGAGAGAGAGACAGCGGAGAGAGAGACAGCAGAGAGAGAGACAGCAGAGAAAGTGAGAGACAGCAGAGAAAGTGAGAGAGAGCAGAGAAAGTGAGAGAGACAGCCGAGAAAGTGAGAGAGACAGCAGAAAAAGTGAGAGAGACAGCAGAGAGAGAGACAGCAGAGAAAGTGAGAGAGACAGCAGAGAAAGTTAGAGAGACAGCAGAGAGAGACATCAGAAAAGTGAGAGAGACACCAGAGAGAGACAGCAGAGAAGTGAGAGAGACAGTGAGAGAGACAGCGGAGAGAGAGACAGCAGAGAAAGTGAGAGAGACAGCAGAGAGAGAGACAGCAGAGAAAGAGAGACAGCAGAGAAAGTGAAGTGAGAGAGACAGCAGAGAAAGTGAGAGAGACAGCAGAGAAGTGAGAGAGACAGCAGAGAGAGACAGCAGAGAAAGTGAGAGAGACAGCAGAGAGAGAGACAGCAGAGAGAGACATCAGAGAAAGTGAGAGAGACAGCAGAGAAATTTAGAGAGACAGCAGAGAGAGACATCATAGAAAGTGAGAGAGACACCAGAGAGAGAGACAGCAGAGAAAGTGAGAGAGACAGCAGAGAGAGAGACAGCGGAGAGAGAGACAGCAGAGAAAGTGAGAGAGAGAGAGCAGAGAAGAGACAGCAGAGAAAGAGAGACAGCAGAGAGAGTGAGAGACAGCAGAGAAAGTGAGAGAGACAGCAGAGAAAGTGAGAGAGACAGCAGAAAGTGAGAGAGACAGCAGAGAAAGTGAGAGAGAGCAGCAGAGAAAAGTGAGAGAGACAGCAGAGAAAGTGAGAGACAGAGAAAGTGAGAGAGACAGCAGAGAAAGTGAGAGAGACAGCAGAGAAAGTGAGAGAGACAGCAGAGAAAGTGAGAGAGACAGCAGAGAGAGAGACAGCAGAGAAAGTGAGAGAGACAGCAGAGAGAGAGACAGCAGAGAAAGTGAGAGAGACAGCAGAGAGAGAGACAGCGGAGAGAGAGACAGCAGAGAAAGTGAGACAGCAGAGAAAGAGAGAGACAGAGAAAGTTAGAGAGAGCAGAGAAAGTGAGAGAGACAGCCGAGAAAGTGAGAGAGACAGCAGAGAAAGTGAGAGAGACAGCAGAGAGAGAGACAGCAGAAAGTGAGAGAGACAGCAGATAAAGTGAAAGAGACAGCAGAGAAAGTGAGAGAGACAGCAGAGAGAGAGACAGCAGAGAAAGTGAGAGAGACAGCAGAGAGAGACAGCAGCAGAGAGTGAGAGAGACAGCAGAGAAAGTGAGAGAGACAGCAGAGAGAGAGACAGCAGAGAAAGTGAGAGAGACAGCAGAGAAAGTTAGAGAGACAGCAGAGAGAGAGACATCAGAGAAAGTGAGAGAGACAGCAGAGAGAGAGAGAGAGACAGCAGAGAGAGAGACAGCGGAGAGAGAGACATCAGAGAAAGTGAGAGAGACAGCAGAGAAAGTGAGAGAGACAGCAGAGAAAGTGAGAGAGACAGCAGAGAGAGAGACAGCAGAGAAAGTGAGAGAGACAGCAGAGAGAGAGACAGCAGACAGCAGAGAGAGAGAGACAGCAGAGAAAGTGAGAGAGACAGCAGAGAAAGTGAGAGAGACAGCAGAGAAAGTGAGAGACAGCCAGAGAGAAGCAGAGAGAGACAGCAGAGAAAGTGAGAGAGACAGCAGAGAGAGACAGCAGAGAAAGTGAGAGAGAGACAGCAGAAAAGTGAGAGAGACAGCAGAGAAAGAGACAGCAGAGAAAAGTGAGAGAGACAGCAGAGAAGAAGAGACAGAGAGAGTGAGAGACAGCAGAGAGAGAGACAGCAGAGAAAGTGAGAGAGACAGCAGAGAGAGAGACAGCAGAGAAAGTGAGAGAGACAGCAGAGAAAGTTAGAGAGACAGCAGAAAAGAGAGAGACAGAGAAAGTGAGAGACAGCAGAGAGAAGTGAGACAGCAGAGAAAGTGAGAGAGACAGCAGAGAGAGAGACAGCAGAGAAAGTGAGAGAGACAGCAGAGAGAACAGTGAGAGAGAGAGACAGCAGAGAAAGTGAGAGACAGCAGAGAAAGTGAGAGACAGCAGAGAAAGTGAGAGAGACAGCAGAGAAAGTGAGAGAGACAGCAGAGAAGTGAGAGATCAGAGAAAGTGAGAGAGACAGCAGAGAAAGTGAGAGAGACAGCAGAGAAAGTTAGAGAGACAGCAGAGAGAGAGACAGAGAGAGCAGTGAAAGAGAGACAGCAGAGAAAGTTAGAGAGACAGCAGAAAGTGAGACATCAGAGACAGAGAGACAGAGAGAGAGACAGCAGAGAAAGTGAGAGAGACAGCAGAGAGAGACAGCGAGAGAGAGAGACAGCAGAGAAAGTGAGAGAGACAGCAGAGAAAGTGAGAGAGACAGCAGAGAAAGTGAGAGACAGCAGAGAAAGTGAGAGAGACAGCAGAGAAAGTGAGAGAGACAGCAGAGAAAGTGAGAGAGACAGCAGAGAAAGTGAGAGAGACAGCAGAGAAAGTGAGAGAGACAGCAGAGAAAGTGAGAGAGAGACAGCAGAGAAAGTGAGAGAGACAGCAGAGAGAGAGACAGAGAAAGTGAGAGAGACAGCAGAGAGAGACAGCAGACAGCAGAGAAAGTGAGAGAGACAGCAGAGAAAGTGAGAGACAGCAGAGAAAAGTGAGAGAGACAGCAGAGAGAGAGACAGCAGAGAGAGACATCAGAGAAAGTGAGAGAGACAGCAGAGCAGCAGAGAAAGTGAGACAGCAGAGAAAGTGAGAGAGCAGAGAAAGTGAGAGAGACAGCAGAGAAAGTTACAGACAGCAGAGAGATAGACATCAGAGAAAGTGAGAGAGACAGCAGAGAGCAGAGAAAGAGAGAGACAGCAGAGAAAGAGAGAAGCAGAGAGAGAGACAGCAGAGAGAGAGACAGCAGACAGAGTGAGAGAGACAGCAGAGAGAGAGTGAGAGAGACAGCAGAGAAATTTAGAGAGACAGCAGAGAAAGAGAGACAGCAGAGAAAGTGAGAGAGACAGCAGAGAGAGAGAGACAGCAGAGAAAGTGAGAGAGACAGCAGAGAGAGAGACAGCAGAGAAAGTGAGAGAGACAGAGAAAGTGAGAGAGACAGCAGAGAGAGAGAGACAGCAGAGAAGAAAAAGTGAGAGAGACAGCAGAGAAAGTGAGAGACAGCAGAGAAAGTGAGAGAGACAGCAGAGAAAGTGAAGAGACAGCAGAGAGAGACAGCAGAGAAAGTGAGAGAGACAGCAGAGAAAGTGAGAGAGACAGCAGAGAAAGTGAGAGAGACAGCAGAGAAGACAGCAGAGAAAGTGAGAGAGACAGCAGAGAGACAGACAGCAGAGAAAGTGAGAGAGACAGCAGAGAGAAGACAGCAGAAAGTGAGAGAGAGCAGAGAGAGAGAAAGTGAGAAAGTGAGAGAGACAGCAGAGAGAGAGAGAGAGACAGCAGAGAAAGTGAGAGAGACAGCAGAGAGAGAGACAGCAGAGAGAGTGAGAGAGACAGCAGAAAGAGAGACAGCAGAGAGAGCAGAGAGAGAGAGAGAGAGACAGCAGAGAAAGTGAGAGAGACAGCAGAGAATGTGAAAGTGAGAGAGACAGCAGAGAAAGTGAGAGAGACAGCAGAGAAACAGTGAGAAGTGAGAGAGACAGCAGAGAGAGAGAGAGAAAGTGAGAGAGACAGCAGAGAAAGTGAGAGAGACAGCAGAGAAAGTGAGAGAGACAGCAGAGAAAGTGAGAGAGACAGCAGAGAAAGTGAGAGAGACAGCAGAGAAAGTGAGAGAGACAGCAGAGAGAGACAGAGAAAGTGAGAGACAGAGAGAGACAGCAGAGAAAGTGAGAGAGACAGAGAAAGTGAGAGAGACAGCAGAGAAAGTGAGAGAGACAGCAGAAAGTGAGAGAGACATCAGAGAAAGTGAGAGAGACAGCAGAGAGAGAGTGAGAGAGAGACAGCAGAGAAAGTGAGAGAGACAGCAGAGAGAGACAGCAGAGAAGTGAGAGACAGCAGAGAAAGTGAGAGACAGCAGAGAAAGTGAGAGAGACAGCAGAGAAAAGTGAGAGACAGCAGAGAGTGAGAGACAGCAGAGAAAGTGAGAGAGACAGCAGAGAAAGTTAGAGAGACAGCAGAGAGAGAGACATCATAGTGAGAAAGTGAGCAGAGAGAGAGACAGCAGAGAAAGAGAGAGACAGCAGAGAAAGTGGAGAGAAGTGAGAGACAGCAGAGAGAGAGACAGCAGAGAAAGTGAGAGAGACAGCAGACAGCAGAGAAAGTGAGAGAGACAGCAGAGAGAGAGACAGCAGAGAAAGTGAGAGAGACAGCAGAGAGAGACAGCAGAGAAAGTGAGAGAGACAGCAGAGAAAGTGAGAGAGACAGCAGAAAAGTGAGAGAGACAGCAGAGAGAGAGACAGCAGAGAAAGTGAGAGAGACAGCAGAGAAAGTTAGAGAGACAGCAGAGAGAGACATCAGAGAAAGTGAGAGAGACACCAGAGAGAGAGAGACAGCAGAGAAAGTGAGAGAGACAGCAGAGAGAGACAGCGGAGAGAGAGACAGCAGAGAAAGTGAGAGAGACAGCAGAGAAAGTGAGAGAGAGCAGAAAAGTGAGAGACAGCAGGAGAGAGAGACAGCAGAGAGAAAGTGAGAGAGACAGCAGAGAAAGAGAGAGAGACAGCAGAGAAAGTGAGAGAGACAGCAGAGAGAGAAGAAAGTGAGAGAGACAGCAGAGAAAGTGAGAGAGACAGCAGAGAAAGACAGCGGAGAGAGAGACAGCAGAGAAAGTGAGAGAGACAGCAGAGAAATTTAGAGAGACAGCAGAGAGAGAGACAGCAGAGAAAGTGAGAGAGACAGCAGAGACACAGCAGAGAGACAGCAGAGAGAGCAGGAAAGTGAGAGACAGCAGAGAAAGTGAGAGAGACAGCAGAGAGAGAGACAGCAGAGAAAGTGAGAGAGACAGCAGAGAAAGTGAGAGAGACAGCAGAGAGTGAGACAGCAGAGAGTGAGAGAGACAGTGAGAGAGAGACAGCAGAGAGAGAGACAGCAGAGAAGTGAGAGACAGCAGAGAAAGTGAGAGACAGCAGAGAAAGTGAGAGAGAGCAGAGAGAGAGAGAGACAGCAGAGAAAAAGTGAGAGAGACAGCAGAGAAAGTGAGAGAGACAGAGAGAAGACAGCAGAGAGAGACAGCAGAGAAAGTGAGAGAGACAGCAGAGAAAGTTAGAGAGACAGCAGAGAGAGAGACATCAGAGAAAGTGAGAGAGACAGCAGAGAAAGTGAGAGACAGCAGAGAAAGTGAGAGAGACAGCAGAGAGAGAGACAGCAGGAGAGAGACAGCAGAGAGACAGCAGAGAAAGTGAGAGAGACAGCAGAGAGTGAGAGAGACAGCAGAGAAAGAGAGAGAGAGCAGAGAAAGTGAGAGAGACAGCAGAGAGAGAGACAGCAGAGAAAGTGAGAGAGACAGCAGAGAAAGTGAGAGACAGCAGAGAAAGTGAGAGAGACAGCAGATAAAGTGAAAGAGACACAGAGAGAGAGAAAGTGAGAGAGACAGCAGAGAAAGTGAGAGAGACAGCAGAGAAAGTGAGAGAGACAGCAGAGAGAGACAGCAGAGAAAGTGAGAGACAGCAGAGAAAGTGAGAGAGAGCAGAGAAAAGTGAGAGAGACAGCAGAGAAAGTGAGAGAGACAGCAGAGAAAGTGAGAGAGACAGCAGAGAAAGAGAGAGAGCAGACAGCAGTGAAAGAGACAGCAGAAAGTGAGAGAGACAGCGGAAAGAGAGAGACAGCAGAGAAAGTGAGAGAGACAGCAGAGCAAGAGACAGCAGAGAGAGACAGCAGAGAAAGTGAGAGAGACAGCAGAGAGAGAGACAGCAGACAGCAGAGAGAGAGACATCAGAGAGAGTGAGAGAGACAGAGAGACAGAGAAAGTGAGAGAGACAGCAGAGAAGTGAGAGAGACATCAGCAGAGAAAGTGAGCAGAGAGACACAGCAGAGAAAGTGAGAGAGACAGCAGAGAAAGTGAGAGAGACAGCAGAGAAAGAGAGACAGCAGAGAGAGAGACAGCAGACAGCAGAGAGAGAGACAGCAGAGAAAGTGAGAGAAAGAGAGAGACAGCAGAGAAATTGAGAGAGACAGCAGAGAGAGAGACAGCAGAGAAAGTGAGAGAGACAGCAGAGAAAGTGAGAGAGACAGCAGAGAGAGAGACAGCGGAGAGAGAGACATCAGAGAAAGTGAGAGAGACAGCAGAGAAAGTTAGAGAGACAGCAGAGAGAGAGACATCAGAGAAAGTGAGAGAGACACCAGAGAGAGAGAGACAGCAGAGAAAGTGAGAGAGACAGCAGAGAGAGAGACAGCAGAGAAAGTGAGAGACACAGCAGAGAAAGTTACAGACAGCAGAGAGACAGCAGAGAGTGAAGTGAGAGAGACAGGCAGAGAAAGTGACAGCAGAGAAAGTGAGAGAGACAGCAGAGAAAGTGAGAGAGACAGCAGAAAGTGAGAGACACAGCAGAAAAAGTGAGAGACAGCAGAGAGAGACAGAGACAGCAGTGAGAGAGACAGCAGGGAAAGTGAGAGAGACAGCAGAGAGAGTGAGAGAGACAGCAGAGAGAGTGAGAGACACAGCAGAGAGAGAGACAGCAGAGAAAGTGAGAGAGACAGCAGAGAGAGAGACAGCAGAGAAAGTGAGAGAGACAGCAGAGAGAGAGACAGCGGAGAGAGAGACATCAGAGAAAGTGAGAGAGACAGCAGAGAGAGACAGCAGAGAAAGTGAGAGAGACAGCAGAGAGAGAGACAGCAGAGAAAGTGAGAGACAGCAGAGAAAGTGAGAGAGACAGCAGAGAAAGTGAGAGAGACAGCAGAGAGAGAGACAGCAGAGAAAGTGAGAGAGACAGCAGAGAAAGAGAGAGACAGCAGAGAAAGTGAGAGAGACAGCAGAGAGAGAGACAGCAGAGAAAGTGAGAGAGACAGCAGAGAGAGAGACAGCGGAGAGAGAGACAGCAGAGAAAGTGAGAGAGACAGCAGAGAGAGAGACAGCAGAGAAAGTGAGAGAGACAGCAGAGAGAGAGACAGCAGAGAGAGACAGCAGAGAAAGTGAGAGACAGCAGAGAGAGACTGCAGAGAAAGTGAATGAGAGCAGAGAAAGTGAGAGAGACAGCAGAGAGAGAGAGCAGAGAAAGTGAGAGAGACAGCAGAGAAAGTGAGAGAGACAGCAGAGAAAGTGAGAGAGACAGCAGAGAAAGTGAGAGAGACAGCAGATAGAAAGTGAGAGACAGAGAGAGATAGACAGCAGAAATTGAGAGAGACAGCGGAGAGAGAGACATCAGAGAAAGTGAGAGAGACAGCAGAGAGGGAGTTACAGCAGACAAGAGAGAGACAGCAGAGAAAGTGAGAGAGACAGCAGAGAAGAGAGACAGCAGAGAAAGTGAGAGACATCAGAGAAGGACAGAGAGAGACATCAGAGAAAGTGAGAGAGACAGCAGAGAAAGTTAGAGAGACAGCAGAGAAAGTGAGAGAGACACCAGAGAGAGAGAGACAGCAGAGAAAGTGAGAGAGACAGCAGAGAGAGAGCAGAGGAGAGAGAGACAGCAGAGAGAGAGACAGCAGAGAAAGTGAGAGACAGCAGAGAAAGTGAGAGAGAGCAGAGAAAGTGAGAGAGACAGCCGAGAAAGTGAGAGAGACAGCAGAGAAAGTGAGAGTGAGAGAGACAGCAGAAAGTGAGAGAGACAGCAGAGAAAGTTAGAGAGACAGCAGAGAGAGAGGCAGAGAGAAAAGAGAGACAGCAGAGAAAGACAGCAGAGAGAGAGACATCAGAGAAAGTGAGAGAGACAGCAGAGAGAGAGAGAGAGACAGCAGAGAGAGACAGCAGAGAAAGTGAGAGAGACAGCAGAGAGAGAGACAGCAGAGAAAGTGAGAGACAGAGAGAAGTGAGAGAGACAGAGAAAGTGAGAGAGACAGCGAGAGAGAGAGAGACAGCAGAAAAGTGAGAGAGACAGCAGAGAGAGAGACAGCAGAGAAAGTGAGAGAGACAGCAGAGAAAGTGAGAGAGACAGCAGAGAAAGTGAGAGACAGACAGCAGAGAAAGTGAGAGAGACAGCAGAGAGACAGCAGAGAGAGAGACAGCAGAGAAAGTGAGAGAGACAGCAGAGAGAGAAGCATAGAGAGAGAGAGACAGCAGAGAGAGAGACAGCAGAGAAAGTGAGAGAGACAGCAGAGAGACAGCAGAGAGAGACAGCAGAGAAAGTGAGAGAGACAGCAGAGAGAAGAGACAGCAGAGAAAGTGAGAGAGACAGAGAGAGTGAGACAGAGACACAGCAGAGAGAAAGTGAGAGAGACAGCAGAGAAAGTGAGAGAGACAGCAGAGAAAGTGAGAGAGACAGCAGAGAAAGTGAGAGACAGCAGAAAGTGAGAGAGACAGCAGAAAGTGAGAGAGACAGCAGAGAAAGTGAGAGAGACAGAGAAAGTGAGAGAGACAGCAGAGAACAGCAGAGAGAGACAGCAGAGAAAGTGAGAGAGACAGCAGAGAGAGAGACAGCAGAGAAAGTCAGAGAGAGTGAGAGCACAGCAGGAGAGAGAGCAGAGAAAGTGAGAGAGACAGCAGAGAGAGAGACAGCAGAGAGAGAGTGAGACATCAGAGAAAGTGAGAGAGACAGCAGAGAAAGTGAGAGAGAGCAGAGAAAGTGAGAGAGACAGCAGAGAGAGAACAGAGAGAGACAGCAGGAGAGAGAGACAGCAGAGAAAGTGAGAGAGACAGCAGAGAAAGTTAGAGAGACAGCAGAAAGTTAGAGAGACAGCAGAGAGAGAGAGAGACAGCCGAGAAAGTGAGAGAGACAGCAGAGAAAGTGAGAGAGACAGCAGAGAGAGACAGCAGAGAAAGTGATAGAGACAGCAGATAAAGTGAGAGAGAGACAGCAGAGAAAGTGAGAGAGACAGCAGAAAGTGACAGCAGAGAGAGACAGCAGAGAGAAGTGAGAGAGACAGCAGAGAAAGTGAGAGAGACAGAGAGAGAGAGAGAGAGAGTGAGAGAGACAGCAGAGAAAGAGAGAGACATCAGAGAAAGTGAGAGAGACAGCAGAGGAAGAGAGAGAGAGAGCAGAGAGAAGCAGAGAGATGACAGCAGAGAAATTGAGAGAGACAGCAGAGAGAGACAGCAGAGAAAGTGAGAGAGACAGCAGAGAAAGTTAGAGAGACAGCAGAGAGAGAGACATCAGAGAAAGTGAGAGAGACAGCAGAGCAAGTGAGACAGCAGAGAAAGTGAGAGAGACAGCAGAGAGAGAGACAGCGGAGAGAGAGACATCAGAGAAAGTGAGAGAGACAGCAGAGAAAGTTAGAGAGACAGCAGAGAGAGAGACATCAGAGAAAGTGAGAGAGACACCAGAGAGAGAGAGACAGCAGAGAAAGTGAGAGAGACAGCAGAGAGAGAGACAGCGGAGAGAGAGACAGCAGAGAAAGTGAGAGAGACAGCAGAGAGAGAGACAGCAGAGAAAGTGAGAGACAGCAGAGAAAGTGAGAGAGAGCAGAAAAAGTGAGAGAGACAGCCGAGAAAGTGAGAGAGACAGCAGAGAAAGTGAGAGAGACAGCAGAGAGAGAGACAGCAGAGAAAGTGAGAGAGACAGCAGAGAAAGTTAGAGAGACAACAGAGAGAGAGACAGCAGAGAAAGTGAGAGAGACAGCAGAGAAAGTTAGAGAGACAGCAGAGAGAGACATCAGAGAAAGTGAGAGAGACAGCAGAGAGAGAGAGAGAGACAGCAGAGAGAGACAGCAGAGAAAGTGAGAGAGACAGCAGAGAGAGAGACAGCAGAGAAAGTGAGACAGCAGAGAAAGTGAGAGACAGAGAAAGTGAGAGAGACAGCAGAAAGTCAGAGACAGCAGAGAAAGTGAGAGAGACAACAGAGAGAGACAGCAAAGAAAGTGAGAGAGACAGCAGATAAAGTGAGAGAGACAGCAGAGAAAGTGAGAGAGACAGCAGAGAGAGAGACAGAGAGAAGTGAGAGAGACAGCAGAGAGAGACAGAGAGAGAGACAGCAGAGAAAGTGAGAGAGACAGCAGAGAGAGACAGAGAGAAAGTGAGAGAGACAGCAGAGAAGTGAGAGAGAAAGCAGCAGAGAGAGACAGCAGAGAAAGTGAGAGAGACAGCAGAGAGAGACAGCGGAGAGAGAGACAGCAGAGAAAGTGAGAGAGACAGCAGAGAGAGACAGCAGAGAAAGTGAGAGAGAGCAGAGAGAGACAGCAGAGAAAGTGAGAGAGAGCAGAGAAAGAGAGAGAGACAGCAGAGAGAGAGACAGCAGAGAAAGTGAGAGAGACAGCAGAGAAAGTGAGAGAGACAGCAGAGGAAGTGAGAGAGACAGCAGACAGCATAGAAAGTGAGAGACAGCAGAGAGATAGACAGCAGAGAAATTGAGAGAGACAGCAGAGAGAGAGACAGCAGAGAAAGTGAGAGAGACAGCAGAGCAAGTGAGACAGAGAAAGTGAGAGAGAAGCAGAGAGAGACAGAGAGAGACATCAGAGAAAGTGAGAGAGACAGCAGAGCAAGTGAGACAGCAGAGAAAGTGAGAGAGACAGCAGAGAGAGAGACAGCGGAGAGAGAGACATCAGAGAAAGTGAGAGAGACAGCAGAGAAAGTTAGAGAGACAGCAGAGAGAGAGACATCATAGAAAGTGAGAGAGACACCAGAGAGAGAGAGACAGCAGAGAAAGTGAGAGAGACAGCAGAGAGAGAGACAGCGGAGTGAGAGACAGCAGAGAAAGTGAGAGAGACAGCAGAGAGAGAGACAGCAGAGAAAGTGAGAGAGACAGCAGAGAAAGTGAGAGACAGCAGAGAAAGTGAGAGAGAGCAGAGAAAGTGAGAGAGACAGCCGAGAAAGTGAGAGAGACAGCAGAAAAAGTGAGAGACAGCAGAGAGAGAGACAGCAGAGAAAGTGAGAGAGACAGCAGAGAAAGTTAGAGAGACAGCAGAGAGAGAGACATCAGAGAAAGTGAGAGAGACACCAGAGAGAGAGAGACAGCAGAGAAAGTGAGAGAGACAGCAGAGAGAGAGACAGCGGAGAGAGAGACAGCAGAGAAAGTGAGAGAGACAGCAGAGAGACAGCAGAGAAGAGAGAGCAGAGAAAGTGAGAGAGACAGCCGAGAAAGTGAGAGAGACAGCAGAGAAAGTGAGAGAGACAGCAGAGAGAGAGACAGCAGAGAAAGTGATAGAGACAGCAGATAAAGTGAAAGAGACAGCAGAGAAAGTGAGAGAGACAGCAGAGAGAGAGACAGCAGAGAAAGTGAGAGAGACAGCAGAGAGAGAGACAGCGGAGAGAGAGACAGCAGAGAAAGTGAGAGAGACATCAGAGAAAGTGAGAGAGACAGCAGAGAGAGAGACAGCAGAGAAAGTGAGAGAGACAGCAGAGAGAGACAGCGGAGAGAGAGACATCAGAGAAAGTGAGAGAGACAGCAGAGCAAGTGAGACAGCAGAGAAAGTGAGAGAGACAGCAGAGAGAGAGACAGCGGAGAGAGAGACATCAGAGAAGGTGAGAGAGACAGCAGAGAAAGTTAGAGAGACAGCAGAGAGAGAGACATCATAGAAAGTGAGAGAGACACCAGAGAGAGAGAGACAGCAGAGAAAGTGAGAGAGACAGCAGAGAGAGAGACGGGAGAGAGACAGACAGCAGAGAGAGACAGCAGAGAAAGTGAGAGACAGCAGAGAAAGTGAGAGAGAGCAGAGAAAGTGAGAGAGACAGCCGAGAAAGTGAGAGAGACAGCAGAAAAAGTGAGAGAGACAGCAGAGAGAGAGACAGCAGAGAAAGTGAGAGAGACAGCAGAGAAAGTTAGAGAGACAGCAGAGAGAGAGACATCAGAGAAAGTGAGAGAGACACCAGAGAGAGAGAGACAGCAGAGAAAGTGAGAGAGACAGCAGAGAGAGAGACAGCGGAGAGAGAGACAGCAGAGAAAGTGAGAGAGACAGCAGAGAGAGAGACAGCAGAGAAAGTTAGAGAGAGCAGAGAAAGTGAGAGAGACAGCCGAGAAAGTGAGAGAGACAGCAGAGAAAGTGAGAGAGACAGCAGAGAGAGAGACAGCAGAGAAAGTTAGAGACAGCAGATAAAGTGAAAGAGACAGCAGAGAAAGTGAGAGAGACAGCAGAGATGGGAGAGACAGCAAACAGCGGAGAGAGAGACAGCAGAGAAAGTGAGAGAGACAGCAGAGAGAGAGACAGCAGAGAAAGTGAGAGAGACAGCAGAGAGAGACAGCAGAGAAAGTGAGAGACAGTAGAGAAAGTCGCAGAGAAAGTGAGAGAGACAGCTGAGAAAGTGAGAGAGACAGCAGAGAAAGTGAGAGAGACAGCAGAGAGAGAGACAGCAGAGAAAGTGATAGAGACAGCAGAGAAAGTGAGAGAGACAGCAGAGAAAGTGAGAGAGACAGCAGAGAAAGTGAGAGAGACAGCAGAGAAAGTGAGAGAGACAGCAGAGAGAGAGACAGCAGAGAAAGTGATAGAGACAGCAGATAAAGTGAGAGAGACAGCAGAGAAAGTGAGAGAGACAGCAGAGAGAGAGACAGCAGAGAAAGTGAGAGAGACAGCAGAGAGAGAGACAGAGAGAGACAGCAGAGAAAGTGAGAGAGACAGCAGAGAGAGAGACAGCAGAGAAAGTGAGAGACAGCAGAGAGAGAGACAGCAGAGAAAGTGAGAGACAGCAGAGAAAGTGAGAGAGAGCAGAGAAAGTGAGAGAGACAGCCGAGAAAGTGAGAGAGACAGCAGAGAAAGTGAGAGAGACAGCAAAGAGAGAGACAGCAGAGAAAGTGATAGAGACAGCAGAGAAAGTGAGAGAGACAGCAGAGAAAGTGAGAGACAGCAGAGGAAGTGAGAGAGACAGCAGACAGTATAGAAAGTGAGAGACAGCAGAGAGAGAGACAGCAGAGAAAGTGAGAGAGACAGCAGAGAAAGTTAGAGAGACAGCAGAGAGATAGACAGACAGCAGTGAAAGTGAGAGAGACAGCAGAGAAAGTGAGAGACAGCAGAGGAAGTGAGAGAGACAGCAGACAGTATAGAAAGTGAGAGACAGCAGAGAGAGAGACAGCAGAGAAAGTGAGAGAGACAGCAGAGAAAGTTAGAGAGACAGTAGAGAGATAGACAGACAGCAGAGAAAGTGAGAGAGACAGCAGAGAGAGAGAGACAGCAGACAGCAGAGAGAGGGAGAGAGACAGCAGAGAAAGTTAGAGAGACAGCAGAGAGATAGACAGACAGCAGTGAAAGTGAGAGAGACAGCAGAGAGAGAGAGACAGCAGACAGCAGAGAGAGGGAGACAACAGAGAGAGAGACACAGCAGACATGAGAGAGAGAGAGTCTGATGTAGAGCTCATTTGCGTGCTGTTGTTGCGCCAGAGCTCAGAACTGATATCCAATCAGTTTCAATTAGTTGGAGCTGTTTTCATCATGCTGGGAACATCAGTCAATATGTCTGCCTGTCTGGTGAGCTGATCCAGAAGCTGTGGCTACAGAAAACCTATAGCCAGACTCAAGTCTGTATGTCTGACTCTGGTTAGACAGAAGCAATTTCTAGGATCAGTTTGACCGCTCCCAATCTCAGCCTTAACCATTATGGGGTCAAACATAAAGCTGGCCTTCGATCAGTGTCTATGGGCAACTTCACCCTACCCTCTGTCTCTGAGGAGGGGGATGCATCCAGGCTTATTGCTCTCAGGAAACTGGCCTTCAGCTCTGTCAAAAGAGATAGTCATGACGTCACAATGTTTAAGTCTCACACACGGTGGAGGGATGCCTGTTCATTGAATCACAGATATGTCAACGTAATGAGATAAGGTCACTACAGTAGTAAATGCGTTACATGAATACATGAATTTCCCCTGTTCTGCTTTCAATTCTCCTTTTTGAAACTATAGATATTATAATAATTATTATAGGTTATTAAACTATAAAGAACTATAAAGACAGGATTCCTTCTTTGTTTTAGTGTAATTTCCAATGTGTGCAAAGAGAAAATGACAATGATATCATGCTGGATGAGTATATTAATCACACACATCCACTCTACACCAATGAAATGAGTGTTAATATAATTTGATATTATTGCTGAGTTAAATTATATTCACTCTGAAAAGATTATAAAACGAGATTGGTGCTGTATGTTATGAGCCCATGATAATGGTGCCCAAATGAATAATATAAAATGTGCTGCTAATTTTCCTTTGCCTCCAGTTGTTTTATTGCCATTGAATTGTAGCATGATGCTTTGGGGCAAATGGAATGATCAAGGAATGATCAAGAACAGAGAGACAGAAAAACATTTCTAACTGTCGCTTTGTCCTTCTTTTCATCCAATGAAAAAGCAAACGCTGCAAACTGAGTGATATGTCTGTCAATAAATAAAACCAACAGCCTGAGTGA